>NC_061815.1:12510985-12810985 GCF_021462225.1 Girardinichthys multiradiatus | reverse complement strand
GACTGTTGGTTTTCTATTACTCTGCTGCTCCTACTAGTTTATGATTTGCCATGTTTACCAGTAACAGTAACTGATGTGGTTAGTGGTGTTGTTGGGAAACCGACCATGCTTGATCATCACCTCCAAAAAGACATTCTCCATGGCATCTGCGTGGATTAGCTGCTCAGTTTGTAAAGACAATGCAGAGCTTGTTGGACAGAGATGTGGAGCATACTGAGCACTGACAGACTAATCCACAGAGTCATTTAGATTATTATCTGGCTCATAAACTATTTATAGCAGACTTTGTTTGAAGTCTGGCTGAGATTCCCTGTTGAGCTAAAGAGCGGAAAAGGGACTAGACAATAGTGTTCTGCCAATTTGAAGAGGGTCAGTTTAACTTTGAGCCCCGACTCCCTTACAGCTAAACATGTCTTTCCTCCGGTGGAGAGGACCCGACCGGCAGTGATCCATATGCAGCGTGTCTCTGCCACAAACACTGAACTTCAGAGGAAATCCTGCTTTCTGATGAAACTCAGGACATTTGCATTCCATTTCTCTGCCAACGCACAGGGTGATGAGCTCCCAGTCAAGGTGAGCTGCAGTGAAAACAAAGGCCGGAGCTCCATTCGGATCAGGTGGAATCTGTGCAGGAGCACACACACTGAATGCCCCGTCACCAGGCGTGGCACCTGCTTCCACGATGCCTGTGGCAGGCTTGCAGGATGTCGGGGATCTCTGCCTCGGGCGAGATGCTATTCCACAAGGCAGGCGGCTCGTCAGGCTGAGTGACAAGTGTTGGCGGTGGAAAATGAACAATTGGCTTCTCTGCCTGGAGGTGAAACTTTGCAAACAGTTGCTCTGATGCTACATCCTTCAGCTCGTTTCTTTATTTTTTTGTTCAGGGGTAGATGTTGGAGCTGGCAGATTGTAATCAACGCAGTGCCCTGAAGTAGTTGGAGAGATTCCTTCAGATCATTGATGCAAACTAAAATAACAGCACAGACAGACTAAGATCTTGCTTCACGTGTGGCTCTTATTACTCAAATGACATAAAGCTGAACATCAAAACTTCCACTGTTTGCCGTTTCCCTGCTGCTCTTATTTCTTTGGATCAAAGCTGCCTAATTGGCCAGTTCTACTTTGGTTTGTGATTGAAAGACACAATGAGTTGAAAAAGTTTGGATCTGAAGTTCATTTTCCGACTCCGGAAATGATTACTCACATTAATTTTGCAAACAAATCGAAAAAACCCCCCCCAAAAAAACAGGATAATCTCAAATAAAGCCAAAAAAGACCCTTCCTCTGGAAGTTGACAATAACTTCAAGAGTAACTTGCAAACGTGTTCATACTGCTTAAAGCTTTTCACATTTTGTCACATTAAAACCTTCAAAGCTTAATGTATTATTCTGGGATTTCCTGCAACAGACCAACACAAGTACTGCATAGCTATGAAGCACAATGAATGTCATATATATTTTAGATGGATGGCCATGTATTGGAAAGAAATCTGAAAAGTGGGTGGCTTGCATTTGTATTTCGCCCTTTTTAACATTAAGACCCCAAAATAAAATATCCAGGCATGAAAGCATTATTCAGAGAAGCAGCCAAGGGGCCAATGGTAACTCTGGAGGAGTTGTGGAAATCCACAACTCAGGTGGGAGAATCTGTCGGCAGACAACTATTAATTTGCACAAATCTGGCCTTTAAGGAGAAAGCCTCTGTTAAAATAAAACAATAAGTTCAGTCTATAGGATCCAGATGTAGGATACATAGTAAACATGTGAAACAAATGAGACAAAGATGAACATTTTAGTGGGGATGATTTTCTTCAGCAGGGACAGGGATGATGTCAGAGTTGATGGAAAGATGGATGCATCTACACATCACCCTGAACACAACACCCCCAGTGTGAAACAGGGAAGTGGAACCATCATGCTTTGGGTAGAGACGGCAGCTATAGCCACGGTGAAATGTGGTCCAACAATATTTTAACTTCATGGAGCTGAATACAAATGAATGCCACACTTTTCTCATGTGTATTTTTTAACTTCATAACTACACACAACTTTATGTTGATATACTGCATAAAATCCTAATAGGTTTTAACTTGACAAAACGAAAGGTTTAAGAGGAATAAACATTTTCACAGTAACTGACAGCTGTTTCTCACAGGTTCTATCTTAGATATGTCTGAACAAGTCTGTAACAAAGCTTAATAAACAAATATGACCAACTTGTGCAATGGAAAAAAAAAAAAACAGAAAGCTGGAATTTAATCAATTATTTGTGATGTTAGAAAAAGTTCTACAGAGAAATGGCTGCAGTGTCTCTTAAAACTCCCACTCTGCACTCCTGTGTTCCTCCCACGCAGGTATTTTCATTAACGCTGCCCGATTGGACCCTTTTTTAGAGCTCTAGGTGGGCGTCCGCAGGCTGAGTGTCTGACATTTCTCTCACACTCTCCTTAGCCCTGCTGCACCTTCAGGCCAAGACAACAGAAACTCCTCAGAAATCCACCACAGCCCCTTTGATCAGTCACAGTAGGACACACAACTATTATTAATAACACGGTTTGATTCCAGTATCCGTGTTGGGCGTTAGGAACCCAGCAGGATCCTGAATCTGAATCCTTTAACTGAAAAACGGTCGTGATTGATCTTGTTATTCTCACCTCTGATCTTCGCATCGTTTCAAAAAGAATCCAGGGCCTGAGGAACTGAGAGTCTCCAGCCTTGTTCGGCCCAACTTTAGACTTATAAAGTTCAGGCGGGATGAGTGGAAACAGCTGTCACACGCAGCTCTCCTATAAAACCTAACACCAAAGTTCTTCAACAACTCACACAGCTGGTTTTATTCTTTAAGTTTGCATATCTCACAGGGAAAAACTTGTTTTTCTTTCAACATGTTACATCACATTTTTATTCATCCTGAACAAATTTCTTTTAGAAATAGAAAAGTGTTTAAATAAAAAACCATGAGTTGCAGCGGTATTTACTGAAAACAGACATTTCCTAGGTTATCTATTCACACATTCTGAAGAGCCATTGTGAAACAGCAGTCTGATGGTCTCCGTCTGACCTGCCTGAACTTCAGTGTGTTACCTCCCTAAAACTTGCTGGAGCTGGGGCTTTGCTCCATTGTGATGAAGAAGAGACAGACTCCTGCAGTCAGCAGCAGGTGCATGGACTCGTAGAGTAATTTGGGTGAAAAAACGCTCCAGATGAAGAGGTGATAGCGCAGGACGGTCACCAAGACGATGTAGGCTGCAGCCGGCACTGACCTCAGCAGGGCCAAACAGTAGCAACCGTGGCTGATGGCGACCGGGCTCCTACGGAGAGGAAGAGGACTCATCAGAGAGGAGAACAGTTAAGCTGCTTTACGTCTCACTCTAATTCATGGAAAATTGTTTGACCATTAACAGTGAAGGATATAACTCATATTTTTAACCTCTCTCCCAAACACACTCTTGTCTTACTATATGTTGTGAGGACCTTGCATTGACTCTTGTTGGCATCCATTGATTTCCATTTATTGTCAACCTTGTCTATGGCTTCCCCCTCACCAGTACATAGCTAACACTAAGCCCAACCTTAACTCAATTCACACCTAAGCCCTGGCAAAATAGCAATTGAGGACCCTTAAAATGTCCTCATTTTACAACAAATCATCCTCACTTTGATAGTGAAACACTCAAAATAGTCCTCAGTCAGGGCAAAAACAGGAGCGCACGCACGCACGCACGCACACACACACACACACACACACACACACACGAGAGGCTAATCCAATTATCTTCCCACAATAATGCAGATTACTGGCAAATTCTGATTAGGAAGTTAATAACTTTAAAACCAGCAGGAGGAGAAGACAGACGCAGCCAGGAGATTAGGAGGATGAGGATGTAAAGCCAAACACACACAGGTACACAAAGTTTTTGCATACATTCATACCTAAGATTTATCTTTGCGCCTCTGAAACTCAAGTGTAAATTAGCAGAGGGTTGTAGTTAATCACAGCAGGCAGTGTCCCAGTTGAGGGGGAGGAACTGCATGTCTTCTCATAAGATAGTCCAGTTTGGAGGAGGACAGATACATTCACATCCACACTGATGCTGACCAACAATGAATCAAGCACTGAGCAATACCTCTAACCAGGGAGATGCTTATGAATCCAGTTTAAACAAGAAAAAAAGGTCTTCATTCAACTGTCACTGTGCTGTCCTCATTCGTTTGGCAATCTGTGTTACATGTGTTCTGCACACCTCGGCAATCAGCTGCAACCGTCCACAATGACCCAATCACATCTCCTTAAATATTTCTGGGTTTCTGTTACGCTAAGAAAACTACTGCTAATGGAAACATGAAGAGGACAAATGTAAGTGGATTAAAAAACTGGTATACGAACCTAAATGTTGTCCACAATATCTGCCTAAGGGGTTTACACTTGTCCATACTGTTGCTGTTTATTTCTAACAAGGAACACGGGCACACAGCACATAAAGAGCGAACATCAATAGGGGTTTTTGGTGGTAGTAAGCAACTTCAACCATGTAAAACATATGGGCATTTTGAGCTTTTTTCCCCAACCAGCAGATCTTTACAAGTACCAGAGGAAACAGCCAGCTCAATGATGTGTGTAACAACAGGGAAGAGGCCCGCAGTGCCGTATCCCGCTCTTTTTTCTGGGTTCCTTTTTCCTGGGTCATGGTCAATCTTTCTTAATGAGTACAAAAAGAACTGCATGAGGATATCTGTCACAGGATAGATTAGTCTTTGTGCCTTTAAATTACGTGCCATAGGATAGGTGTAGAAAAAAAAGACTTTGATAAATCTGTGGCAAAACAGCCAAGTTTGACACAAACACAGACCATCCCCAAAAGAACACCATGCCCACAGAGAAAGATGGTGGTGACTGCATCATGCTGTGAGGTAACTTTTCTTCAGATGGAACTAAGCTTTAGGTCAAGCTGGGGTTTTAAACACTAATCAGTTTTGGCCCTAAACCTTAAGGCGTCTGTTAGAAAGCTGGAGATAAATTTACTTTTATAGCATCACAGGAGGTTCGAGCATAAACGAAAAATCAACAAAAGAATGACTTGATGAGAGGAAAAGCAACGGTTTGAATGAGCTAGGGTTCAAAACTAAATCTGACTGAAACAAACAGTGTTTCAGAGTCTGTATACTCCAGTTAACGATTATTTGATTACAAAATTAGTTGATGATTATTTCAATAATCTATTAATCACAATTAATCCGATTCATAGTTTTCAGACCTAGTGGAAATATTTTTTCTTGTCTCATTTTTATACATCACAATTTGTATGTTTTTTACTCTTCCTTGAAATGTACTATTGTTGGTTGGCTTGAAACAATGCAGTTATGAACTAAAATTACAGCCTTTGTTGAGGTTTATGATTGGTTATCATTTTCTATTTTTCAGTTTTATTTATGGTAAATGGTACATTTATTTATGTGCTGATCAGATGCTGATTGGTAAATCTGCTGACATTGACTTGCTTGGACAGACACTGCAACGATGAGTCACTGTAACAGCAGGAGGTAAAATAACCTGTGTACTGGTGCAGAGTAACGAGTCTCTGCAACAATGTGGGGAAGCTGAAGAAGCTGTTTGTGGGAACAGGACTACCTCTCCCCTCTTTATCGAGGTCACTGTGGTGGAAACTGTCTCTCCCTTTAAGTAACTCATGGAAAAAACGATGCAGAGCGAGCATCATAAAGAAGGCCCATTAGCAACTGTGTATCCTCAGGAGTATGAAGCAGACTGTCCTCAGCACTCTAGTATTGATGTAATTTTGTTTTTCCATTGGAAGCTGAAGTGTTCCCCCAACCTCCTCCATCACCAACTGGAACAGGAAGTGCTCCGGTGCTGACAGAAAGGTGCTGCAGAGACAGGTTAAATCTGCACAAATAAATGACACAGCAGGTGCTGGAGCAGAAAGTTCTGTTATGAAGAACCCCCTCCTTCAGATTGAGGGTAAGAGATTTAAATTTAGGACAAAGAAAACGTTAAATGCAGCTTTTTCTAAAGGTTGTAAGATTTTAACTCCAACGATCATTCAAATTCAAAGATACTTTATTGATCCCCGAGGGGAAATTAGAATTCCAGTACAACCCATCCAAACATACATCATGACACAAGACAAGACAATGGGGGGACGGGTCACCGAGGGTTTTCTGCACACTCAGAGGCGCTGCTGCCCTTGCTAGATGAGAAAAGACACATTAGGTAAGTAGAGGAAAAAAAAAAATCATATTTCACACTTTATCCTTAGCAGGATACAGTTTGAGATTGCAAAAAACCTCAGCACAAAGAAGCAACAAGTTGACAAAACAACATCATGCTGGGAACGGTGAAGGTGGTGTGAGGGGGTGCATATGTTTATCTTGAGCATGTGTGTGTGTGCGAGTGAGTGTGTGCAAGTAAGTCCATGAAGCACTGTCACAGAGGCCATTGTCCTTGATGGTACGTTGGAAGGTTCATCAACCGGCCACAAAGTTCTGAGCAGGTCCACAGATGTCCTCAGGGAAGGGAGGGGGGCAGAGGGAGCAGAGTGTCATGTTTACATAACTTCCAGGAGAAGTTGAAGATAGCCAGCCATCAAGGCCGCGCAGGGGAGCCAGATTCAGAAAAATAATTATTATTTGGGTTAGGCTGACTCTTAATTTTCCGTCAGCCTTGAGAGTCTCACTGGTGCTTCTCAAAGGCGAATCCAAACAGCCAAATTCCTGGTCTTTCTGCCAGATCCAAGCGAACAACTTTCTCCAAGATTTATTCCATTTCACCCCTGAGTACAGGAACCGCAACCCGCTTGCGATCCTGTATAAGGATCACATCCAGTCTGCGATTCAGCTCACGTAACATCTCAGTCTGAGTGTTGATCGCTCTGAAGATCCCATCACACATGCCAGGCAGCCTTACAATGGCCAGAACAGCTGCTGACATTCTCCGGATTTCCCGATATGCCAGGTAACCGCTGACTCCAAAAAGCAGAAATCCTGATATCAAACATCCAATTATATACACATCTTCCACATCCTCGACTGACATTATCGACAGACACATAATCCTCCACTTCTGCCAGGAGTCCATCGTGTATCTGTAGAAAAATGTCCCGTCCGGGCAAGTGGGCTCTCCTTTACCCTGTCTTCTCCTCGAGAAAATTTGATCAATTGCATTGCTGAACCAGCTGAACAAATCCATAATTTGGAAGAATTTGGAAGATGTGCAAAAAGAGGCTCCAAAAAAAAGACAAGACACAGAGCTGAAGCAGGGCAGATATGGGAGGGGTGCGGGAGACAAAGAAAAAGCGTCCACCTCCACCGAGAGCAGGAAAAAAGATCATTTCATAATGATCATTTCACTGTGTCTCACTGCTGCTATTAGTGTTTTACTTTATTGTTAATGACAAGATCAGGTTTTGAGAAAGTTTTTTTATATCCCTTACAATTCAACTGAAAAACCAACTCACTGATTAGGTGGGTGTCCACACCCTTACAATAATACTTTTTTGAAGCATGTTTTGATTCAGTGTCAGCATTCAGAGTTGACCAGCATCACATCTTTACTGGATTTACCGACTCTATCTGGGCAGAAGTTCTCTAAATCTATCAGATTGTGAGAACAGTTCTGGACTATGGCCAGAACTTGACTTTTCTCCTGGTGGAGCCATTATTTCTTTGATTTTGATGCATGCTTAGACTGAGTCAGATGAAGAACAATGAAATCCATCATCATCTTCAGCTCTTTAGAAGAAACTTGATGGTTTCAGGTCAAAGCTGACTGGTATTTGGATCCGGTTCAATTTAATTCACCTTGGCAATAAACTTAGTTCCATCTGAAGAAAAGTAACCACATATCATGATGCTGCCACCACCATGTTTCACAGAGACCGTTTACTCTGATGGTGTTCCTTTTGATTCAGTACTTTTCTGTGCCATCTGGATTTGTTACCTATAAGCAATCCAATCCAATCAAACTTGGTTTCATCAGACCAAATCACGTTCTCAGCTTTCAGAGTCTACTTTCAGAGCTTTATTCAAATAAGAAGGTGGCTTACACTGTCATGCCCTGCTTTTTGACCAGTGGTAAATATTTATTTGGCTTTGTTGGAATAATTCTTCTGATACCATCAGACAGCTCCTGTTGTTCCAGCCAACAAACATTTTTCCTTAGTTACATTAGTGTGAACACTGAAAAATGAAGAATAAGCCAGCGAAAGTGTCTTAATTCAAGCCCAGCGTGTATGATCTCTGGAGTAAGTTTGACCTCTGCCGTTTCCTGAGTGCATCAATGTGTGTGGTGACTCGGTTCAGGTTGAACACATACAATACGCATATTTGAATAGTATTTTAAGTGCTTGGTTGAGAAAATGCTTTTATCCAGGAAGAGAAATTAGAAACTGTCTAAAAGTCACCAAATTACTCTAATTATGCAAACTTGCATTTGCAGAAAACATTTGAATTTAAGACACTTTAAGAGCTGAAACTATAAATCTGCCATCTTTGAGGCTGATTTGATGTTCTGTTCACTTCACTTGTAAAACACTCCACATAAAAACTAATTAATTGCTAAGATTATTTTATTTATTTATTAATGGTAACAATTAACAAAAAACTGAAAATGCTCAGGTTTTAGAAGAGCATTTTAAAAAACAATATTTGTGTGACACAATGTTTCTTTATGTGGAGGGTGAAATTAGAAATTAAGATGTCCTTATATAATTAATATATCAAAAAGCCGCTTCGCTTTAATGACATGAGATAAGTCTGTTTCTATCACTATAGTGTGACTCGATATCAGCCATCAGTTCAGATTTGATTCTTATTGATCCATTTTGCCAGGAAACTGATTTGCACTTGTCTCATCATTTGCACAGCTGTAATGTAAAGCTGTGACGTGTGGCCCCAGGTAAAACAAAACATGGCTGCTGAGTAAAGTCATGAGGGAAACAAGGTTCTGCAGAACCAAACTACAGGAATCTGGGTATCTTTAAGGCTCTTCAGCCACTACCTGAGTCCACTGAGCTGCAGCTAATAGCAGCTGAGGTTTACTTCAGTGAGTCACTTCAAAACTCCATCTGAGTCATGGTATGTTTTATAATCTCTTTGAGTTGGTTTCAGTGTAATCTGTCCGCCTGTAAACTCAGTTTTGTTCCTCATTGAACAAGATGCATGACGAATAGCTCCAATTTTCCTTTTAAGAAACAAGTAAACTTAAAATGAAAGACTTTGCAAAGTAAAGTTCTGAGAACTGTTGAAAAGTTAAAGAAAAATAGATGAATAACTAGAAAAATTTGCATTTCCTGCGAAAATGCAGTGTGAATGCTGTAAGCTGAATTTTTTAGCTGAAAGCTGGCAGAAAGAAGCTGAAATTGACTGCAGAAAATCTGCTGAAATCTGATAAATTAGAAATAGCAGAAACAGCAAAGAAAAACTGTCATCTGATCTGTTTGAGCAGGAAGACTATTAGCTATAAAACAGCTTAACAATGTAAAGTTACCTCAAAACTACTTGAAAGAGTTGTTGAAATGCAAGAACTGACAAAAACTTTAAAAAAGCAGGAAAGAGCTTCCATAGATGAGCTGAAAAAGGAGACTGAAGCAAAAATGTAGCCTAAGAAGTTGAAGTCAGTGCTAAAATACCCCAAAAATTGCAGAAATTTCAGAAAAAAGTGAACTAACAACAAATACGCTGAAGAAACACAAAAACAAACAAGAAATTGCCAAAAAAAACGCAAAAGTGTTCTTCAGCTAAGAGAGAAGAGAGGAGAAAGAGAAGCTAAAATGATAACATTAGCATATTGGCTATCACTAGCATGAAGGCTGATATTAATTTAACCCATCTACCATGCAAAAAGCAATATATAAGCTAAAATGAGCTAAACCTCTAATGCTTACTACAGCGTATATTCAAAAGTCTGTGAAATTGCCATTTAAAACTATTCACTCTTCAGCATTCACACAATAATAATAGTAATAAACTAGAAAATTTCTGAAGAAATTTAGACGGGGCCTGCCTTTGGTGTGTGCTTCTTGGACCAGAGCCAAATGTTGTGGGTCTGAGGTACAGAACCAAAGCAACAGAATGGTGTGCATCATGATTGAGGGTAGAAGGTTAAGATGTCTATCTAGACTTGTTCTTGTTTCACCAGTAATCATGCGTCCTTGCATTGCTTTGGCAGTCGCAAATAAATAAAGAGTCCAGTTTAGAGATGTGTAGTAATAGGTGCCACCAGGCAATGGCATGGGAATCAAACCACTCACTGTTCTCCCTTCATTACTGTGGCAGGCCCCAACTAAGGAATGTTGAGACTTTTATTTTATAAATATCAGTGAGTTTATTTTGAAAGGATAAAGTAGATCCATTTCCATCACAGAGTCCCAGCAATAGTGTTAAGACCAATGCTGCAATTATTGCTGTGTGAAATATGGAGGCGTTTATTTTGTAGGGTATGTCTAGGTGTTGTTTTGAAAGTCCAGCATGGTTGTCCTTTCAGGTCTGGCATACTTCCACTAGATATAAAGAACCTGTTTGCTATTCTAAAATCATTGTGTATGCTATTATCAGCTTAAAAAAAATCAATACAAACTATGGAAGCTGAAGCTTTTATTTTGAAAGTTTCAGTAAGCCTTATTTCAAAGGACTAGCATAGTCCCATTTCCAACACTGTGTGAACTCCAACAGTCGTGTAATGCCCAGTCCTGCAATGATATATAGTTTAAAACGTAAAGGCTATTATTTTGTAGAGCATGTTTTGTCTTATTTTGAAAGTCCAGCGTGGTTGTCCTTTCTGGTCTGGGTTAGTTCTGTTAGTTGTTCTAAAATCATTGTCTATGCTATTATCAGCTTAAAAAATCATTAGTAACTATGGAAGGTTGAGACTTTTATTTTGAAAATTTCAGTAAGCCTTATTTTAAAGGGCTGATCTGGTCCTATTTCAAACACTGGATGAGCTCCAACATTGGTGTGAAGCCCAGTGCTGCAATTTTCTATAGTTTAAAATGTAAAGGCTTTTATTTTGTAGAGCATGTTTTGTCTTTTTTGAAAATCTAGCAGGGTTGTCCTTTCAAGTCTGGGTTATTTCCATTAGTCATATAGAACCTGCTTGCTTGTCTGAAATCATTGTGTATGCTATTATCAGTTTAAAAAATCATTTGTAAATGTGGAAGGTTGATGTTCAGTGTGAAAAAAAGGCATTTATTTTGTAGAGTATGTCTAGGTCTTATTTTGTAAATCTAATGTGGTTGTCAGCTATGACTGACTTATTGTGATCATTCATGGAAGCTTCTGGCCTGAGCTCAGCCTCAGAGCCAGTCTCTGTCAGAGGTTACTAAAGTTTACTGGCAGCTGTGTTCTGTTGCTATGGTAATTAATGAGCGCCCAACAGCTGCTGTTTCTCACTCATGCAGCACCACACTTTGTGTCTCATCATGGCCTGGCTTTATAACATGGTGGCACATGCTCCCGAACTACTGCCCATAACTCGGAAACCGTAAGGGCTATCAACGTCATTCTTGGACCGTTTTTCTCAGAACGGAAAGGACATATTTTTGTTGAAAATATAATAATAAAGGCACAACACTAAGTGAAAAAAAAGGAAAAATGGAGAAAAACACAAAAATGCCTGAACATGCTCTCGAACAACATCTAATACCTCAGAAACTATAAGCGCTATCAATTTGATCCATGCACTGTATTAATCAGCAGGCCCTGGTGAACAATCATGGAGCTTCTCAATTTTCTACAAAAATCTGTCTGGGAGGTGTGACCCTGTGAAAAAGCGGATAATTTTGACCATTTTTAACCTGAGTGAAGGTGAATTTTCCAATGTCAAACAAACCTACTTCACGAGGATTAACCTACTTCACTGTATTAATCAGCAGGCCCTGGTGAACAATCCTGGAGATTTTCATGTTTCTACATAAATCCGTGTAGGAGATGTGACAGTGTAGAAAAGTGGATAATTTTGAAATTTGTTAATTTCAAGCGATTTTGAGAAGGACAGATTTGGTACTCCTAAACAAACTTTTTTTATGACAAAACGATAAAAGGTATCAAAAACATTCCTTCACTGTGAGCGCCAGCAATGTCTGAAGATTAATTGGTGCAAAGCTCAAGTCTCTAACTTGAACGGTTTAGGAGCGGCGGCGATTCGAAAACATGTGAGTTTAAAGATTTTTTGCTCTGATTTTTTCTGAAATTCCTATAGGTTTTCCATTCAGTGTGTGTTGACTTTGCGTTGCTCCCGGACGTGTTGCGTGAAATCCATTAGTCCTACATTAATGAGGGTGACATTTTCTGAATCGCGAAAGACCATCCTACATTTTGATACCTAATTTGTGCCAGTAGAGTGAAAATTGAGCAAGTGAGGAGAGTTTGTTCGTACTTTCTCAGGTTGTTCAACAACCTAGAGCGTACACTCTACCAACTGACAAATTCCGCCATAGGATTACATTATAAAATCAAAAATGTCGAAAATCTTGCCTAAAATTTGAATCGCAATTGTAGAAGAACCGTAATAGATATCAAAAAGCTGAATCATCTGAAGATAGCTTAATGTCTTGTGAACATTTTAAAAGTTGAATTGTGTTTCTAGCTGAAAGTATGCAGACGTAGTAACTTGTTAAAGAGCACAAAGTTTTAGCTGAATTTTGCGGAATTGTTAAGATTTTCCATTCATTTCAATGGGCCAAAAATCGGCACAAAAAGCTGAATATTTAAAAAAGTATAAAAAGTATTAATACCAAACGTCATAGCCGTAATGTCCTAAATGAGCTGAACATTTTAAAAGTTGAATGGCTGAAATAGCACAAAGTATGAAGGAGGAGATAGGTGCCAAAAAAAGTGTTAGATATACATAATAATAAAGAGAAACAGTGCCTTCAGCATTCACACAATAACTACGACCAGTAACAAAACGAACCGTCTGTCTATTTGTCACAGGCTTTTCACATTTTTAAACAAACATAACTTGAATAGAGTTAAACGGTTAAATATTTATTTTTCTCTCCCCAGTTTTAGTTAGAATATTGCATTTTTAAAGACCGGAGTAATGACTTTGTTTCAAAATGACACAGCTGGATGGTATGGAAGGAAACCAGCAGAGCCTCCATTGATCTGAACCCATATCCAGTACTTCCCTTTATGGTCAATCTGCTGATGCTGCAGAGGGAATTCTTAATGAGCTCAGACTATTTTTGTTTCATTTGTCACAATACCTCTGAGTGCATAATGCAGCTGGGGTTGCTGCAGGGGAGCTCCGTGTTGCGAGTAATAAGAGATAATAAGGAATGATGGTTGTTTTGTCCAGCGCTGTAATGCAGCATGTAATGTATTAAAGCTGGATTTAATGTGACATGTGCTGAAGGAAGAAACACAGTCAACTTCCTGCAGTGGGCTGTAGAGGCAGCAGTGTTCAGGATGGCTCACAAAATGAAACCAATGGTCCGGATCCTGGTAGTATGGAAGCAAATCGTTACCATATTTCAAATGAAAAAGCATTTTCAGAAATGCTTTTTCATTTTAAGAATGTGGCTGCATTGTTTGACTCATAAATGAAATTAGTAATCAATCATCCTATTTGCATTTGCATTTTCTTCTTCAAGACTGCTCATTCCTTCACTAAATTAAAATGAAAAAGAAAAAGACATTTGAGATTTATTTTTTAAAATATGCCCTAGCAAATAGATACCAGAATTCAATTTGAAATGTAAAATTTGAAAATGAAAAAGCATTTCCAGAAATGCTTTTTCATTTTAAGAATGTGGCTGCATTATTTGACCCATAAATAAAATTAGTAATCAATCATCCTATTTGCATTTGCATTTTCTTCTTCACGACTGCACATTTTATGCCATAATCAAAAAGAAAACAAAGCAGACATTGCTTTTTTGTGGTCTGCCCGCAAAGTACTGCCCAGAACTCGAAAACGAAAAAGCATTCCGAGCTGCGGTCGCAGCAGAGTGACGTCAGCAGCCGCTCTTCCTCAGCTCCCTGCTGACCGAGCTACCCATCTTGTTCGGTGGGAGGCGCTGTGCACGTCTGCATTGCATTACATTGCAAACGTGCCGAGAAATTGATTGAATTGCAGCAGGGCCGAGCTCAATTTGTGGCAGTGGCAGGCAGAACTGGTAGTTTCGGTGGCAGGCTGTGGCAGTTCCGCCACAGCCTGCCACCGAAGCTGCCACCGGAACTGCCACAACCTGCCACACGGTGGCACGGGATCCCGCGAGGATGCCAGAAGGTGCCAGACCGGCCGTAAAAGCTTGCCAATGCGGTTGCCGCTGTTTTTGTGGAAGCTGATGCTGATTATCGGCAAATGGGTTGTCATTATTGTTATAGCCTGTTACCTTTACATAATGATGTCATTATTGATTATTATTTAATAAACAGCTTTAGACCCATAACATAAGGTGATTGTATTTACTTGACATGGAAAATAAATAGCACTATGTGTATGTGTGACGTGTTGAAAGGATGACGATTTATTGCACAAACAGCCGGTTTATTATAGAGCATGAGCGGCTATTCTGAATCGTCACTCACAGAAAAATATAAATAAATGCTTAAAAACACGCTGGATGTCCCAGGCCATGAGCCTGCCACCGGAACTGCCAGTTCTGCCTGTCACTGCCACAAATTGAGCTCGGCCCTGCTGCAATTCAATCAATTTCTCGGCACGTTTGCAATGTAATGCAATGCAGACGTGCACAGCGCCCCCTACCGAACAAGATGGGTAACTCGGTCAGCAGGGAGCTGAGGAAGAGCGGCTGCTGACGTCACTCTGCTGCGACCGCAGCTCGGAATGCTTTTTCGTTTTCGAGTTCTGGGCAGTATTTTGCGGGCAGACCACGAAAACGAAAAAGCAATGTCTGCTTTGTTTTCTTTTTGATTATGGCATAAAATGTGCATGCGTGAAGAAGAAAATGCAAATGCAAATAGGATGATTGATTACTTATTTTATTTATGGGTCAAATAATGCAGCCACATTCTTAAAATGAAAAAGCATTTCTGGAAATGCTTTTTCATTTTCAAATTTTACATTTCAAATTGAATTCTGGTATCTATTTGCTGGGGCATATTTTAAAAAATAAATCTCAAATGTCTTTTTCTTTTTCCTTTTAATTTAGTGAAGGAATGAGCAGTCTTGAAGAAGAAAATGCTAATGCAAATAGGATGATTGATTACTAATTTCATTTATGAGTCAAACAATGCACCCACATTCTTAAAATGAAAAAGCATTTCTCGTACTTGTACTTGTCGTCTTCCGCTTTATCCGGGACCGGGTCGCGAGGGCAGCAGACTCAACAGAGACGCCCAGACGTCCCTCTCTCCAGACACCTCCTCCAGTTCCTCCAGGGGGAGCCCAAGGCGTTCCCAGGCCAGCTGAAAGACATAGTCCCTCCAGCGTGTCCTGGGCCGTCCCCTGGGCCTCCTCCCGGTGGGACGTGCCTGGAACACCTCCCAAGGAAGGCGTCCAGGAGGCATCCGGTATAGATGCCCGAGCCCCCTCAACTGGCTCCTCTCGATGTGGAGGAGCAGCGGCTCTACTCCGAGCCCCTCCCGGATGGCCGAGCTCCTCACCCTATCTCTAAGGGAGTGCCCGGCCACCCTACGGAGGAAGCTCATTTCAGCCGCTTGTATCCGGGATCTCGTTCTTTCGGTCATGACCCGAAGTTCATGGCCATAAGTGAGGGTAGGAACGTACACCGACCAGTAAATTGAGAGCTTTGCTTTTCGGCTCAGCTCTCTCTTCACCACAACGGACCGGCACAGCGCCCCCATTACTGTGGCAGCCGCACCGATCAGTCTGTCGATCTCCCGCTCCATTCTTCCCTCACTTGTGAACAAGACCCCGAGATACTTAAACTCCTCCACTTGAGGCAGGAACTCCCCTCCAACCTGAAGAGGACAAGCCACCCTTTTCCGGTCGAGTACCATGGCCTCGGACTTGGAGGAGCTGATCCTCATCCCAGCCGCTTCACACTCGGCTGCGAACCGCCACAGCGCATGCTGTAGGTCTTGGCTAGAGGGGGCCAGCAGGACCACGTCATCCGCAAAAAGAAGAGACGAAATCCACTGGTCCCCAAACCCGACCCCCTCCGGCCCTTGGCTGCATCTAGAAATCCTGTCCATAAAAGTTATGAACAGGACCGGTGACAAAGGGCAGCCCTGCCGGAGTCCAACATGCACCGGGAACAGGTCCGACTTAGTGCCGGCAATGCGGACCAAACTCCTGCTCCGCTCGTACAGGGACCGGATGGCCCCTAGTAAAGGGCCCCCGATTCCATACTCCTGGAGCACCCCCCACAGGACATCACGAGGGACACAGTCAAATGCCTTCTCCAGGTCCACAAAACACATGTGAACCGGTTGGGCAAACTCCCATGAACCCTCGAGCACCCTGTAGAGGGTATAGAGCTGGTCCAGTGTTCCACGGCCGGGACGAAAACCACACTGCTTCTCCTGAAGCCGAGGTTCGACTATCGGTCGGACTCGCCTCTCCAATACCCTTCTTATGAAGGGGGACCACCACCCCAGTCTGCCAGTCCAGAGGCACTGTCCCTGACCGCCACGCAATGTTGAAGAGACGTGTCAACCATGACAGCCCTAGAACATCCAGAGGTCGATGATCGACTTTGTTGTCGTATCATCAGATCTTCGGCCGCATGTTTTGGACACTCGGGTGAATAGAGGGGCTGAGCTGTCCACTGATCATCACCTGGTGGTGAGTTGGATCCGCTGGAGGAGGAGAAAGCCAGTCAGACTTGGCAGGCCCAAGCGCATAGTGAGGGTGTGCTCGGAACGTCTGGCGGAGCCCTCGGCCAGGGATGTATTCAACTCCCACCTCCGGGAGAGCTTCGACCAGATCCCGGGGGATGTTGGAGACATAGAGTCCGAGTGGACCATGTTCTCCGCATCTATTGTCGATGCTGCTGCCCGTAGCTGTGGCCGTAAGGTCTGCGGTGCCTGTCGCGGTGGCAATCCCAGAACCCGGTGGTGGACACCGGCAGTAAGGGATGCTGTTAAGCTGAAGAAGGAGTCCTATCGGCTGTGGTTGGCTTGTGGGACTCCTGAGGCGTCTGACGGGTACCGTGAGGCCAAGCGTGCTGCAGCCCGGGCTGTGGCAGAGGCAAAAACACGGGCCTGGGAGGAGTTCGGTGAGGCCATGGAGAAGGACTACCGGTTGGCCACGAAGCGATTCTGGAAAAAGCATTTCTGAAAATGCTTTTTCATTTGAAGTATGATAACGATTTGCTTCCATACTGGTGATCCGGCTGCTTGCTTGGTGAAACCACACAAGACAAGCTGACACCAGCGGTCACCTTCACCACCTCCCAGAATCTGCTGTCTGAGAGTCGGTGCCTTTGGTTCCAATGCTTTCATGGTTTCAGTACAAGTTTTAAATCCATAATTTTCCTCAAGTAACTGTCAGACATCTGGCACAATTTCCATGTCAGAGTTCCGGATTTTCCTGACTCACATTTCCAGGCTTCTCAGTTGATTTTTTGCCCGTTTTTAAAGCTTAAAAACAAAAGCTTACTATAAATGTACCACAGATTTTCCAACAAACAGAACTGCCAAAATAATTACAGATTGTAAGAAGATGGATGGATGATAAATGGGTAAATGGATGGTGGCCTGGATGGACAGATGAAAGGATAGTATTGATGGAAAAATGGGATGGATGGTTGGATAAGTAAATGTAAAAATAAATTGAAAAAAGAATTCATAGATGATGGATGGATAAATAAACAGCTGGACAAACAAAAGGTTAAATAATAGGATGGACAGAAGTATGGTTTGAGAAATAAAATGATGGATGGATGAACGGACTGAATAAATGGTTAAATGGATTGCAAGATGAAAGGGCAAATAGATGGATGGGTGGATGGACAGACAGATAAACAAATAAATGGACAGTTAGAAGGAAGGATGAGTAAATATATGCTTGAATGGACAGACAGACATTTAGATAATGGGGCAGCAAATAAAGTCACAAAATCCAAACAATTTTCCAAACTTCTGTTTCCATACTTGTCTTGATGTGGAAAGCCACTAAATTCCAGACTTTTCTAGGGCCTAGTAGCAACTCTGGGACTTTAACTTAGTACATTAAACATGTTTCTTTTGGCTAATGGAAAATAATTTTTTCTTGGTTATTGTGAAATCTTTGATTCTGAATGTTTGAAATGAACACAGAACTGTGCAACTTCATGTCTACATCTACAAGATTATGTTATGAACGATGTAACCTGGGCTATGACAGGTACAGTGCCTTGCGAAAGTATTCGGCCCCCTTGAACTTTTCAACCTCTTGCCACATTTCAGGATTCAAACAAAGATATAAAATTCAAATTTTTTGTGAAGAATCAACAAGTGGGACACAATCGTGAAGTGGAATGAAATTTATTAGATGTTTCAAACTTTTTTAACAAATAAAAAACTGAAGAATTGGGCGTGCAAAATGATTCAGCCCCTTTACTTTCAGTGCAGCAAACTCTCTCCAGATGTTCAGTGAGGATCTCTGAATGATCCAATGTTGACCTAAATGACTGATAATGATAAATAGAATCCACCTGTGTGTAATCAAGTCTCCGTATAAATGCACCTGCTCTGTGATAGTCTCAGGGTTCTGTTCAAAGAGCAGAGAGCATCATGAAGACCAAGGAACAAACCAGGCAGGTCCGAGATACTGTTGTGGAGAAGTTTAAAGCCAGATTTGGATACAAAAAGATTTCCCAAGCGTTAAACATCCCAAGGAGCACTGTGCAAGCAATCATATTGAAATGGAAGGAGTATCAGACTACTGCAAATCTACCAAGACCTGGCCGTCCCTCTAAACTTTCATCTCGAACAAGGAGAAGACTGATCAGAGATGCAGCCAAGAGGCCCATGATCACTCTGGATGAACTGCAGAGATCTACAGCTGAGGTGGGAGAGTCTGTCCATAGGACAACAATCAGTCGTACACTGCACAAATCTGGCCTTTATGGAAGAGTGGCAAGAAGAAAGCCATTTCTCAAAGATATTCATAAAAAGTCTCATTTAAAGTTTGCCACAAGCCACCTGGGACACACACCAAACATGTGGAAGAAGGTGCTCTGGTCAGATGAAACCAAAATCGAACCTTTTGGCCACAATGCAAAACGATATGTTTGACGTAAAAGCAACACAGCTCATCACCCTGAACACACCATCCCCACTGTCAAACATGGTGGTGGCGGCATCATGGTTTGGGCCTGCTTTTCGTCAGCAGGGACAGGGAAGATGGTCAAAATTGATGGGAAGATGGATGGGGCCAAATACAGGACCATTCTGGAAGAAAACCTGCTGGAGTCTGCAAGAGACCTGAGACTGGGACAGAGATTTATCTTCCAACAAGACAATGATCCAAAACATAAAGCCAAATCTACAATGGAATGGTTCACAAATAAACGTATCCAGAATCTGTGGAAAGAGCTGAAGACTGCTGTTCATGAACGCTCTCCATCCAACCTCACTGAGCTCCAGCTGTTTTGCAAGGAAGAATGGGCAAGAACTTCAGTCTCTCGATGTGCAAAACTGATAGAGACAAACCCCAAGAGACTTGCAGCTGTAATTGCAGCAAAGAGTGGTGCTACAAAGTATTAACGCAAGGGGGCCGAATAATATTGCACGCCCCACTTTTCAGTTTTTTATTTGTTAAACAAGTTTGATACATCCAATAAATTTCATTCCACTTCACAAATTTGTCCCACTTGTTGTTGATTCTTCACAAAAAATTTGAATTTTATATCTTTATGTTTAAAGCCTGAAATGTGGCAAGAGGTTGACCAGTTCAAGGTGGCTGAGTACTTTCGCAAGTCACTGTACACAAAGCCGAATGGAGGAATAATCTAGAATGTTGTGCTCGTCTTGCTTGAGCGAAACACTTTCCCAGTGGCAATCCAGAACTTTTTGTTTGTTTTCTTGCTTGAACTTTTCACTGAATAGTGGTTCATATTGAATAGTCATATTGAGATATTTAATTTCTGAAGCAGGAGGCCACGGGTGAATGGATGAATGCGTATAGATGCAATGTGGAGAAAGATCATTTAATTTTCTTTTGATTTATATATATTTTGAGTTATTTGGACTTTGTTCTGATTTTCTCCATGTTATCTTCTGGCCTTCCCTACTGCAAATTACGAAAGCCTAAGACTGGTGTAAGACAGTAATAACTATCTTTTCTACACACAGGCAGGTGGATTAAACAAAGTGTCGGATTAAAGATTTTGTCTTTAGGATTTTTATCTGTAATTCAAATATTCAAATTTCATAATGAAGTGTTCCTTAAAGCTTTTATGACAGAGACATATGGAGAAATGTCTCCTTTTTCAACTATTTGAAATGGGATTGTTGTCATGACCTCACCTCTGACTTGTTGGACCACATGTTGTGCTGAATATTGGACCATTTGCAAGTTGCTGGACGCTACCAGGCCTTTTCGGCCATTTTGTATTCCAGGATAGTCCGCTACTACGAATCCCAGCGGACACTGCTGCTGATATGACGGGGCGTCCCAAGTCTGACGTCACAAGACACTATATAGGAAGGTGGCCTCTTTAAGGAGGCGCTTTTCACACTGGAAACAGGACCAGCAACTGAAGTGCATCACTCTGGAGAAGAAGTCCCACGTGGATTTTTCGTTTATTCTCCACCGTTGGCCAACGAGAAAACTAAGCGAATTAAGCTTACAGGAATAAGAAGGCTTGTAAGTTTTCAACTTTACTGATCGAAGACGTAAGTTTAACACGTAACCAAAAAAAACACGGAGTTTTCAAGGAGACGCAATTTTCCTCCTTGTTTTTGTACCAGTCGACTAGTGGCGGTCCGTCATAATTTGTCTACCTTTCTGCCACGGAGGCCCCCAAGGAAGAAAACGGACTGCTTTGCTGAATATCCGCGGACGCACGGAACTCTTTAACCCCCCCCCACTCTCTCGCCCTATGCTCAGAGGAGACAACGACAAGTAAAATCCACCTTTTATTTTTATTTCTTTATTAGGAATAGCTTGGTGAGGGTAGAGGAGGTTTTAGTGCGATGTAGAATCGCCACTTATAGTCTAATGTGTTCTGAATTGTATGTGCATGCAACCTTTTTGAAACTTGACTGCTGTTGAATTTCAGAGGCCGCCGAGTCTCGGAAGTTGTGTTTTATGTGTGCAAATACCTGAGCCCAGGTGCGCTGAGAAACTGGACTGCTATAATAACCGTATGGTGAAAATCATCCATTTTCTTTGTCTTCTACTTCATGTTTTACTGGTTTGCCACCATAAAGGTTTATGATCCTTTGTGTGGGCTGATTTTACAACTTTGCTTGGGGGTTTTATGACCGCCTGTGTCCCGCTGAGCTACACTTTGGGAGGGGCGCTCCCAAAGCTTCGTTCAACCATATTCCCTTTTTATTTTGCCATAACTGCTGGGTTGATCTCATACACACTCACTGCTGTTTTTATTTTGTTTAGTTAGATATTTTACCCCTTTTATTTCTTTGCAGAACCTTGCATGTTTGATTAGGTGAAGGTTATTGAATCGGCATAGTGAGGTGGAACGGGCTGTTGATTTAATAAATATTCACGTAGATAAAGAGAAGTCGTTTGTGTTTATTTTGTGCAAGAGTGATTTGTCAGTCAAAATAAGGTCAAAGTTCCCCACGTTTCGGCAGAAACGGTTAATTAAACAGTGACATCTAGTAATAGTTATGAATTATTACTGAGTATTTAACGGTTGTAATTATCAAAGGCTTTAGGCTACAATTACAACACCAGAGGACATCTCTGGCTTCGACTCATAAATAAGGATTTTTGGTTAAGAAATTAATTTTCTCAAATTATGATTTTAAATTATAATTCTTGATAAATATTAATTAATTAATAATCATAATCCTAACAGACTGCTGGAAATAAGCACCAGAATAAACAGAATATTAAAAAGGACCCTAAACTTTTGATTTCAAGCAAGTTTAAAACATCCATATGTTTCAAGTCTTTGCTACAGAAAAGTATTTACACAAAGCTCACTGAGCAAAACATGCAAGTTACTTTTGTTTGTCACGTTTCTGTGGAGGAGCTCATATTTTTTGTGCTTTTGCTTTCTGGTTCTGAACACAACATTTCTGAAATGGCCAGAACCGTTGCTACCAGAACACATGAGAACAACAGTTGTAGACTTTGGACAAAGACTAAGAAACCGTTAAATTAGATGTGGGTGCATTCATCTTGTGCCATCAACATTAAGTAAGACTTTGGTGCTGAAACACTATTCATCAGATCAGAAGGCTGCAGCCTTTCATTTCTGTTGCTGATATTTTAAAGAGTGACTAACTCATTTCACACCCAGAGCAGCTTTGTCTCCATTTTCACTTCATTTTAGTTTTGGCTTTAGCATCACAACAGCTGTTAGGACAGATTCCAGCCTCATCACTCAGCACGGGCCTCATGCTGAGGGAGGACCCTGCTTATTGGCTGTGTTCACACACACACACTTACCTAGTTACCCTCTCTCCACATGAGGTGCTACGCTGCGCAAAATTAGCTTTTGTGTTTACTGTTTATATAACAACATTCAGAAAATATTTTTTCAGCTAGTATTTTCAAAGTAGAAACTAAACAACATGTTATTATGGATAATTTCACATTTGAAGGGATAATCATTTCAAATAATCTTGATTTTAATATTGACCAAAGTAATCGTAGTTATTTTATTCCATCACAATTTAGCAGCTCTGGTCTATTTATATCCTGAGGAGATACCAGAGAACAGGCAAGTGTTACCGGAGTTTCTTCCACCTGTATGGAGCTTAAAGTACAATAAAGTGGCTGCCCACTGCTCTTTAGTTGTCTCTAAGAAGGGTCCAACACTTTTTTCATGCTTACAAATACAATATTGGCAGGTTGGAAATATTTCAGTCGCATAAAAACACAGAGAGTCATGGTAGCTTAACTAAAGAAGTGCCAGCTATCAGTCCTGTTAAAGTAATGCTGCTTTAGATCTACAGTGAGGCAGCATATTTGTTGGCAGATGACTGCAGGCTAGCTACGAGCAGACAGATTAACCTGCTAAAATAGTTTTTCTTGGACCTGTGTTATTCAAGAAATAGCAGAACAAGTTTTATGCACAATAAGCACTTGAAAACAATGGAATAAGCCTGTATATTTAGATCACACTAACACTTTACCAACAAAATCCAAATTATTCAAATTTACTGACACAGTAAAATAGATATATTTTTATTTAAAGCCAAAACTTAACTTTCTGTTTGCATCACTAGTGCCCTTTCATTTTTGTTATTTTTCCAAAGTAGGCAGACAGGAAGTGGCTGGAGAGAGGGATTACATGCAGCATTGGTCTCTAAGGTTGGGACTCAAACCCGGGAGGGCTGTGTTGAGGACTGTAGCTCAGAGAATAGACTTTAAAATACTTCTGTTAGTCTATAAATCACTGAATGGCTTAGCACCAAAATACATTACAGACTTGTTGTCAGTGTATCAACCACCCAGACCTCTCAGGTCTTCTGGCTCAAATCTACTGTGCAAACCCAGAACCAGAACCAAACATGGAGAAGCAGCTTTTAGTTCTTATGCTCCACTAATCTGGAATAAACTCCCAGAAAACTGTAAAAGCGCCGAAACCCTAAGTTGCTTTTAATCAAGATTAAAAACTTGTTTGTTTAGAGTGGCCTTTGAGTGTGTCATCTAAGCATTGTTAGTTACGTTTTCAGTCCAGTTTTCCTTTCATCTTCTTACCCATCATTCTATTCTCTTTATTTTATTTTTATATATATTTTTTAATTACCTCTGTTGTTTGATTTTCTGTATCATTGTAATGCTTTTCCTTATGTACAGCGCCTTGAGTGCCTTGTTGCTGAAAAGCCCTATTTAAATAAACTTTACTTGACTTGTATATGTTAGTATTTGTTTTACTTTTTTTATTTATTTACATGTTCAATAAATTGAACAGAACTAAAAAATAACAGTATATAGTGGGTGTTTATTTAATGTTTTTGCTGAAGTCTATGCTTTAAAAATAGCAATTATATATGTTATAGATAATGTAACTCTAACAATCAATACCTAAGATTGTTTTAGTAGCGGTAGATGTTGCCATTTTGTTTTAAATGAAATAAAAGCCATTGGAGTGTGCCATAAACGTGAAACTCTGATACTTTTACTAGGGTTATTACACTCATGCAACACCATGACTATACAAAATACATTAGAGCATAAAGACTAACTTGAGTGCACTTTCTTTTTACAACAACTGTAACTTTGGATTTCCTGAGCAGCAGCGGTGGAGGTAGGAACATCAGAGCCCGTGAGCTGATATAATCCAGATCCAGACAGAACCTCAAAGGCCCTCCCAAACCAGTAAAAGAAAAGAGAAAAAACTAAACTACAACTTGGTTAATTTCTTTCTAATACATCATTTTCAAGCAAAGTAGTGGGGACCTTCAGCCTTATATATGCACAATAAATGAAACAACCAACCTGAATGCAACCAAATTTGATTTTCCTTTGTTTAAATGAGATTTAGTTGCAGATCCAGCTGACTGGTAAATTTAAATATTTCCACCTCCATTCCTGAAGATCCTCAGGCTCCAAAACTGCAAAGCGCCACAGGTTAAAAGTCTCTGCCACGTATTGACTTTGTGAGTGACGCTTACCTTTCTCTCTCTGAGCTCAGGTAGCAGACGAGGTGACAGGCCCAAAGCAAGGGACCTGCATAAGTGCTGAGAGCTGTTAAAAAGATGGCAGGCGCTTCGATGTAGCTTTCCAAACCAACGAAGCCCACAGAAATGTCGACGGTGCCGATGTTGTTGGAGTTGCCCTGCAGGTACGTAAAGAAACCTTTTAGAGCATTGATGACTGCATTGATGATAACTGTACAGACAAAAACAAGTACACACAATGTTCTTTGTTTTTAAATTATTACATCAAAATGCTATGGATTCCCAGCAAGCCAGTAGCGTCTGTGTCTCTGACCAGATCAGCAAACACAGCTCTCAGACAGAGGCTGGAGGTTAAACCATTCAGGCCAAATGAAAATGTTTATTTGTGCATTTACAAAAAAAAAAAAGAGCAATCTGGACAAAAAACATTTCTGTGTTCTGTATGAGCTGTTTATTAGACAAAATCTAAAAAGTATAAAAATAATTATTTACACATCCTTTTCCATCACTTCAAGCAGATAAGTCATTTAAAACTGCACTTTTCTAGAGCAAAATGAGCCTTTTGAACAACGTCCTCTCTAATATAGAAGACATTAACATATAGGGATGAAGAACTTTTGTCTGGAGCCACAGTGCACAACTGCATTTTGCTGTAAACAGGAAAGTTTGTTGACAAAAAAGTCCCTCTTAACAAGAAAATGTTAAATGGATGAGTGTCGTTTATTGGCAACGCATAAAATGAGGGGGTGAGCACTCTTACTCTTCTCATCCCTGAATATTCTCTATGCAGGACAGGCGGATGAGTTTCTGTTCCAAACACTTTTTGATTGGGAAACAATATTGGCTTCAAGGGATGGAACAAAGCACAAGGCTGAGGGAAGACAGACAGTCCAAGCAGGGAGTTAGCAGCCTGACCACCAAGACAACCACAGCTGTTGTTTGTGCACACAAACTTTCCCAGGCAAAAAATTGTGCTGTTTTGCTCTTGTTTTTACTTTTTGGTAGCTGTTTTTAGTGACAAACAACTTGTGTAAAAACTGTTTACAGACCTATAGAGTTCGAGTGGTGTTACAGACGGTGGGCAGAAACCAGTGCCATCAGAAACTGAATCAATATTAATTTTCAAAATTAAATGCATTGATTTCAAAATGAATTTAACTAAATTCAACCTAACAGAAATGAAATTCATTTGCTTTGAAAATGTATTTTGTATTGAAAATTCTGTTTGACTACTTTTACTTTAACAAAGCCTCTCTATACACGAGCCGCACGCTCTACCGCCGCTTTCCTTCTACTTTCGGTTTCAGTTCTATGATCCAATTTCAACTCCTTAGGTCATTTTTTTGCATCACACATCTGGGTCCTTGAGAAAGCCACAGATTAATCAAACACTGATTCACCAATTTACTTTTCACATCCGGCTGAACTTCCTTTATGGCATGTTGAGCTGTAACAGCGCAGCATACATGAGCTTGGCGGATGTCATTCATCTTGTCAAACATATCGATGGGGAAACGCAAGCCGACAGTAACACCAGCAGAACAGTATGCTAATTCTGGGTCGTTAACTAATAACTAACAGTAGCATAACTGTTACAGTTGGTCCATCGTTGGTCCGTTGACTGATTATAGATAGAAACAAGTATTAGTACTATCTTTTGTCTTGAGCAGCATAGCTGGTCAGAACCAGAGCAGAAGTAACATCTATCTGAACACTGCCAGAATTTCTGTTGTTTTAAATGAAAGTTTTTGTGGTCGTTTGGCACAGTGGTAAATTAAAGAAAGCCTGAGTTCACCAAAGAGTGGTTTTAAATTGCTTGGTGGGGTGGCGGTTTGTTAGGTCCCTAAGAACCTGCTCTCAGACAACATTTCTCCTCTTTTCTTCCTTTTCCGTGGATAAGTCACCATATAAATCTTCACCTTGTGAACTCACAGAGCTGGAGTCTTTGCTATGAAGACTTTCATCATATGGGACCAACTGTTTTATAAATTGACATTTGAGATCAGTGTACCACATGTAATGTTGTAACTCTTGGAACTTCTGCTCACTTTCATTCATTCACGTTCGTTAAGATACACTATATTGCTGTAAGTATTGAGTCACACCACCAATTCAATGAATTCAGGTTTTCCAATCACTTCCATGGCTGCAGGTCTGTAAAGTTTTGTGTAGAGAAACCTGACTGCCCTGCATAGAGTCCTGACACCTTTGGGATGAATTGGAGCAGAGGCTGCAATTTTGGTTTTCTCATCTAACTATAAAAACACTCCTGAACCTTGTGGAAGATGTTTACAGAATAGTTTATATTGCTGCTGCTTGCAATGGTGGGTCCATCAACAAATTGGACCTTGGATTAAGGATAGAATTCCATCGAAGTTCATGTACGTGTAGAAGTACACAGACAAATACTTTTGGCAATATGGAGTATTTTATGATTTTAGACATGGCTATAAATAAAACTATTGCGAGTTGCAAGACCAAACAGAGCTGCTCAAATAAACTCTTTAACTAGGCCATTAGTTTCTAGTACTGGAAACACATTTATAGTTCAGTTAAAAGCATTGCAATTACCCATTTTTACAGATAAGACAAAAAAAAAGTTTCCATAAACCTTTCCTTCAAACAGGCATTATTTACATCAATTTTATTTTGATGTACTTGAATGATTTGATTCCACTATTTATAATGAACAGTAATTGCCTTTATAACCAGGTTGTGCTGTTGGATGTTTGCCTCTCCCTTATTCTGCTCCCTCACATGTAAAATCTGTGAAAATCAGCAGAGATCAAACATGACTTTCTTTCTGAATGTGAACGCAGCGATGATCTGCGGGTAGCATCACACAAAGTAATTTCTTCTCCATCTGTGCACACGTCTGTGATCAGAGAGGGAGAAAACACCAACAGCTGGTTCCATTTAAAACAAACAGTAACTATGTATAAGCAGGTTGGAGGCTGCATATAGATGCTTTTCTTCTTGCTTTCTCGCTGAAGTCCTGCTGTGATGTTTTTAGTGTCACTTTGCACAAACAGCAAATATTTATTGCTTTTGAAAATACACAGTGTGAGATTATCCTTTTATTGTCATTTTCACAACGAAATAGAAAAAAAAAGCTATATGGACAGCGAATAGAAAACTAAATAAGTTATATAAAACAGACAAATAGAAGCAGCACGTTAAACAGATAAAATATAAGCACACGTACACACATTCATACTGATTGTACATTCCCGTTATTGCATCTCTCTTTACATTCTGCCTGTATTGAGTTTAGCTACTGCTGTTGGATAGAAAGGGTAGTTGAAGCTGCTTGTCCTAGAACAGCAAGGCATTTCAGACGAAAAAGAATTTCAAATGAAAGATGTGAGCCAGCAGGGCCGGATGATGCATCTACTTGATGGAGTCTCTACTATTCAAAGAGAAAACAGGTGAAAAACTCTTGGCAGATGTCTGGTAAATAAACACTTTTTCTGCTGTCTTGTTGATCATCTGGTTTTCAGATGTTGACACATCCAAAGACAAGTCCAACCCTAAAACTGAAGCTTTAGATTCAATTTAATAGAACACACCTAAATATATTTTATAGTGACTTAATGATAAACAAAAACACATTAAAGTCCTGTGCAAACAACTGCCTTCAGATGACACCTAATGAGTAAATACAGTCCAGCTGTGTGCTACATCATCTCAGTATAAATCCAGGTTACCTGTGAAGGCCTCAGAGGGTTGCTGGTTATGAAGACGAACAAACACAGCTGACAGATCAAGAATAAAGTTGTGGAGAAGTTAAAAGCAGGGTCAGGTTGTAAAACAGTCTGCCAAGCTTTGAACATCTCACAGGGCTCAGTTTAGTCTGTGCTGAAAATAGAAAGTCTGGCACAAATGCAAACCATCAAGGGGCCTAGGGTAGATAAGGAGGAGCTACAGAGATCCACAGCTCAGGTGGGAGAATCTTCCAACAGGAAATTATTTAATAAGATACTCCACAAATCTGCTCTTTATGGAAGACTAACAAGAAAACTATTGTTGAAAGAAAGACAAGTCATGTACGGGACACAGCAAACATGTGGAAGAAGCAAAATAAACCTTTTGGCCTGCGTGCAAAACGCTCTTTGCTGCAGAAAACTAACACAGCAGACTAACCTGAACACACACACTCCCACTGTAACACATGGAGGTGGGCACATCACACTTTTCTTCAGCAGAGACAGAGAAGAAAACCTGTAAAGTAAAGTAAAGCAAGAATTTTGGCCTGTAGATGTGCAAAGCTGATAGAGACATACCCCAAAAAATTTGCATCTGAAAATGAACCAAGGTGCTTCCACAAAGTATTGACTCAGAAGGAAATGCATGCATCATATTTCAAGTTGCATAAACATGTTGAAAACCATGTATCCTTTAACTTCCATTTCACATTTATGCACCACTTTGTGTTGAAGGTAACACAAAATGGTGCATAAATAACACAGTCATGTCTTAACATTTAAGGTTACTATACCATAATTACGCCTGGACACAGAGATGGGAAATTATGTAGTGATGGTGTAATCCCGAGCCCATCACAGCTTTAAAACCCAGGGGTGATGAGGGTTATTGAACCGTTAGCAACATGGAAGTCCTGTTGACAACAATGAACAGCTGCAAAGCAAATATCTGCTGTGAGCTGAGCTTAAATGAAAAAGGCAGCCATCATATATGGCTGTAAAGGAGCGTTCAACATTAGAAAACATGACTGGAAACAACCTTCCCTCTGCTGGCCTTTATAGCAGAGCAGGGAGAGAGTAATAGAGTTCAGATAAGAACAGAAGCAGCACAGCAGTGCTCCTCAAACACCGTCTGGCATTTTATTGCAGGCGATAGCTTTCCTAAATTTCTATATAATCTGGTAGAGCATTAAATTAGATGTCTCTAACAATCAGACAAAAACTCTTGACCACCTGACAGACCTGTTATATAAGGAGGCAAGGAGTCCTGACGCACAGCTGCCCTGTCCTTAAACCATCAGTAAAAAGTTTATCTTGTAAAGTACTTTCAGATGTCATCTGTCTTCAACTGAAGTAAAATACAAAAAGTGGATTGAACTGAATTTTTTTGCATAGATTTATCATATTATAGTGGTAGTTGACAACTTTTAAAGTTGCAATGCAAATTCAAATTGTATAACAAGACTTAAGTCTTATTCAAAACAAAGTAATATGATGATTGGTTACGTTATGAGAACCCCCTTTTTTTTTCTCAGTCTTCTAAACAAAGTTTACCCTTTTCTCTGCACTGTTTGGTATACCACAGAGTGTCTCTGAGGCCTGGTCCCATTTCACCTTTTCCCCCTACTCCACATGCCCTACCACTCTGTTTAGTGTGTTTATGTCAGGGAGTCAGAGTTTCCCTGCTGCTAGGAAGAAAGACAGGAAGTAGTTCTCGACTTGTCGCCCTGTTTGTGTTGATGAAGTCGACTTATTAAGACTGGGCTGGTTGTTACTTAGACTTAAAATGGATAAATCACAAAGGGTGACTTCTCATATTTTGTTTAGTAATCCCAACGACAAAAAAGCAAAGACATCATGAAAAATCTTGGCCACAGAGTAACGTGGGGAATCTCAAGTTGGTTTTAATTGGAGACTCTTCCACTAGATGCTCCTGTATCTCACAAACTCCTTCTTTAAATATTTTGTTTTTGTTGTTAAGATCACACGTCATACTTAAGGGCCAGAAAAAAAGCTACACATATTGAAAGTATGAAGCATCAATGAATCACTGTCAAACTTTTTTTTGGCTTTCAAAGTGGAAAAGTGCCTTTATAACCAATATATCTGAAACAAAAAAAAGAATTTGAGCCTCAGTTAAAACTGGACGCACTTCCATAAATGGAAGATGATGTTGCATCTATGGTGGCCCATCTATACAGGTCCTTCTCAAAATATTAGCATATTGTGATAAAGTTCATTATTTTCCATAATGTCATGATGAAAATTTAACATTCATATATTTTAGATTCATTGCACACTAACTGAAATATTTCAGGTCATTTATTGTCTTAATACAGATTATTTTGGCATACAGCTCATGAAAACCCAAAATTCCTATCTCACAAAATTAGCATATCATTAAAAGGGTCTCTAAACGAGCTATGAACCTAATCATCTGAATCAACGAGTTAACTCTAAACACCTGCAAAAGATTCCTGAGGCCTTTAAAACTCCCAGCCTGGTTCATCACTCAAAACCCCAATCATGGGTAAGACTGCCGACCTGACTGCTGTCCAGAAGGCCACTATTGACACCCTCAAGCAAGAGGGTAAGACACAGAAAGACATTTCTGAACGAATAGGCTGTTCCCAGAGTGCTGTATCAAGGCACCTCAGTGGGAAGTCTGTGGGAAGGAAAAAGTGTGGCAGAAAACGCTGCATGAGAAGAGGTGACCGGACCCTGAGGAAGATTGTGGAGAAGGGCCGATTCCAGACCTTGGGGGACCTGCGGAAGCAGTGGACTGAGTCTGGAGTAGAAACATCCAGAGCCACCGTGCACAGGCGTGTGCAGGAAATGGGCTACAGGTGCCGCATTCCCCAGGTCAAGCCACTTTTGAACCAGAAACAGCGGCAGAAGCGCCTGACCTGGGCTACAGAGAAGCAGCACTGGACTGTTGCTCAGTGGTCCAAAGTACTTTTTTCGGATGAAAGCAAATTCTGCATTTCATTCAGAAATCAAGGTGCCAGAGTCTGGAGGAAGACTGGGAAGAAGGAAATGCCAAAATGCCAGAAGTCCAGTGTCAAGTACCCACAGTCAGTGATGGTCTGGGGTGCCGTGTCAGCTGCTGGTGTTGGTCCACTGTGTTTTATCAAGGGCAGGGTCAATGCAGCTAGCTATCAGGAGATTTTGGAGCACTTCATGCTTCCATCTGCTGAAAAGCTTTATGGAGATGAAGATTTCATTTTTCAGCACGACCTGGCACCTGCTCACAGTGCCAAAACCACTGGTAAATGGTTTACTGACCATGGTATCACTGTGCTCAATTGGCCTGCCAACTCTCCTGACCTGAACCCCATAGATAATCTGTGGGATATTGTGAAGAGAACGTTGAGAGACTCAAGACCCAACACTCTGGATGAGCTAAAGGCCGCTATCGAAGCATCCTGGGCCTCCATAAGACCTCAGCAGTGCCACAGGCTGATTGCCTCCATGCCACGCCGCATTGAAGCAGTCATTTCTGCCAAAGGATTCCTGACCAAGTATTGAGTGCATAATTGTACATGATTATTTGAAGGTTGACGTTTTTTGTATTAAAAACACTTTTCTTTTATTGGTCGGATGAAATATGCTAATTTTGTGAGATAGGAATTTTGGGTTTTCATGAGCTGTATGCCAAAATCATCCGTATTAAGACAATAAAAGACCTGAAATATTTCAGTTAGTGTGCAATGAATCTAAAATATATGAATGTTAAATTTTCATCATGACATTATGGAAAATAATGAACTTTATCACAATATGCTAATATTTTGAGAAGGACCTGTAGGCATTTTACTCCCTATGGATGTAAACAAACAGGACATACTGTAGCGAGTGCTGTAGGAACAAAGACAGAGCTCATGGAAGTAAACTCAGGGAAAGGAATATGGATCTGTCTTCACCCACAAACCAACAATCTCTCCCTTGGAAATAACCTTTTCCCTAGAATTGTAACAATCTGAAGGATGAGGAAACAGCAAAATGCTGATCATCAGAGTAACAGTGTTGGTCAAAACTGGAGCATAAAATACAATGTCTGTCTGATACTAGAATTCTATATCATTTGAATTAAAGTTCTTGTAACAACCGATGGGTCGAAACTGTAGAGTGATTCTCCTCAATGGACAAATTGCCATACATAGCTAGTGTACTTCGTTTATGTTCTGATGGACTCTAATGAGTGATACGTTTTCTTATTGTTTCACGTAACCAAAAGCCCTGCTATCAATAGACATTGCAAATTAACTTAGCCTGTGAGTGTATGGTATTCCTATACAAACTTTTGTCCTGGGTGCCTCGAGACCATCATCAACCTTGACATTCTCAGCTCTCTTTTATTCCTTTAGACATGAACGGTGTAAAGGAAAACGCTGTAAAGGAAAAGTTGTAAAAATGATGATATATGCTTATACATTCTGTTGCTTACCTGAAAGTAAAAGAAGGCTTGGCCAAACCAGTAGTGCATGATGGTGGTCTGGGCTGCGTCATAGTGGAGTTTCTTCCAGATAAACTGAGCCATAAGTGTCTGGATCAAGAGGCCACAGCAGAGCACTGGCAGGTTATGGGCCCGAAACAAGAGGGAAACCAACAAAACCAGGCCACTGTAAATCTCCCACAATCCCCTACTCTTCAGCTTTGCATCTGCAGTGATGATCTGGGATCTGAGCAGGTCCTTGGTGCCCGAGAAGAGGATACCCAGAACGAAGACGTAAACAAAGCGTGCCTCCACTGTTCCCCTGAAAGACAAGAGGATCGACTGTGTCACTTCTGTTCCAGCAGAAACAGGACGCCAGTATTGATTTGTCCCGACGAAAAGTCTAGTTCAATATTCAGATAATTGAGGAAAGAGACTTCGCAAAGTGAGCTCTGGCTTTGAGTGTTTTGCAATCACAAATACTTAGATGTGGGGTAGAAAAAAAAAGCACCTAATCCAGACTTTGTTTACTGAATAATGAAAGAAAGAAGCTTAATCAAAACACCAATCAGAGTCCAAATAACAGACTAAATCAAATTAAACTGATTTTAAATCCCCTAAAACATCTCTGTGAAGAAGACAACATATACCTAAGGCATGTGTCAGCCTGGAAAGTATCAGAAAGTCATTTCTATGGCTTGGAGACTCAAGAGAAGCACAGTGAGACCCATCATTCACAAGTTGAGGGAAGGTGGAACAGTTGTGAACTTTCACAGGTGGCTGAACAAACTTACTCCAGGGGCACATCGAGGAAGAGGTCACAAAACAATAGAGGACCACATCTGAAGTGCTGCAGGCATCAATTGGCATAGCTAAGGTCTGTGATCATGATTTAACAATGAGCAAGAGGCTGGGCAAAAATGGCCATTGTGGGAGAGCAGCATGGCTAAAAAAATAGAGACACAGTGAAGGCTCTGGAGTGGCCTAGTCAAAGTGTGGACTTAAATCTGATTGAGATGCTGTGGCTTGACTCTAAACCGCTCCAACGTGAACTGAACTAGAACTGAAAGAAGAGATGTTTAAAAAGTTCTCCACGTGTTTATCAGGTTTAAGGGCTTAATTACTTTTTTTTTTTTCCCATTTTGCATTTTGTTTTTGTTTAATAAAATAAAATAATCTTCTGATCTGGAAAATGTAAGTGCCACAAAAAGTAAAAGACAGAAGAAATCTTTAAGGGGGTAAATACTTTTTCACAGTCCCGTACCCAAATAGAACAATAATTAAAGCGATGGAGGAAGAAAGTCTGGAAATATGACTTCATCTCTGCTCTGATGTGAACGCCAGTTTAATGCAACAATTATGTGTTTTGTGCACATTTCAGGACCTTCTGCTATATCTGGTTTCCAAAGTTCACAGCTTTAATTAATTTCATATCCTTCCCTCTTGTTTAACAGGATTGCTCATATTTCTGTGACTCATAACCTTTCCTTCATTCGGTATGCGGTGTGTCAATGTAACATTAATAATTAAAGCCAGGAGACTGGGAGACTGAGCGAACTGCCGCAGGAAACAGGCTGTCTCCCACCCATCACATTGTCAGTTTCTCAATATGTTTGAGGAACAGGGTATTAAGATGCTCTGAGTGGATTTCGCAATAAGGTGATATTTCATTAACTGTGTTCTCTTTTGACTGTTTTTAATCATAAGCTTAAAGGAAGTGTGCATAACAGTGACTCTCAAGCTAAAATTTGCTTTGAGATTTTGTCGATTTTCCAAGTTTTACTGAGGTTTTATTTTGTCATGACAGCAAAAAGTCTGAACCTTCAGAGTAAAGGTTGAGAAGGTCACAGGTCTTCATATCAAACCTGACTGTATTTGTTTGTTGACATGCACAGCTGCATTAAATGCAACTGCATCCAAAACATGGGACTTTTTACCCATTCTTAACATACTACACCCACCTCCATTTTCCTTCCTGTGTATATTCAATCCTAAAAGCACACAAACATCCACATGAGCTACTGTATGTGCCGAGAGTGACTTCCCATTTTCTCTCCTCCATGTCCTTCTCTCTTCATTCAGGTCTCTGTGTGCCAGATCAATCTTCCACCCTAGGACTTCTCTCTATCTCAGGCCTGGCTATCACTTCTTCATTTCAGATGTTTTAGTTCTGCATCTCTGTGCTTCAGGGCATTAGTCCTCTGCCACCGTCTCCCTCCACCTTGTGCACCCACTGTCCTTGCCTCCTCCTGTGTTTCTTCCTCAGAACTTTTTATATTTTAAAAATTTCAGTTCAGGTTGCCTCATTTTGTATAAGCTATAAGTTCCCTGCAAAGAAACAAATTGTTATTGGGAAAAATGCAGCTACAATGACTGGAGGGTGAAAGTACAAACATTACATTTTAGGGACTCATGGATAAGTACAAACTAAGTTATAATAGTACAGCTGTATTTAAAAACTGACCAAAATAAAATATGTTTTATTGCCCCAGTAGGGCCATACGGTTTATTACAACTTTAGATCAGCTCATTTAGGTTTGTGGCATTTATTTATTATACGGTTTTCCTGAGGTATTATCAGAGCATTTTACTGATGTTTAGGCCTGAACTATACCAAAATCTTTATCTTATCTATCTTAGCAGACTTAAAATTGATAAGATGGCATTCACAAACCTTTGGAAAGAGCTTCAGCATTAGAGCTCTGTGACAGTAGAGACGCTATTTTCAAGGGCTCAAATGTCATCAGTTCAAAAGCTGTTTTTACCCCACACAAGTGATGAACAGTCTGTGGTGTTACTGGGGTCAGAAGTACATTAAAATGGAATATATTATAATAATACTATTTAGAAACAGTTTTTTTTTTTTTTTTCTCAAAAGAATTTTTTCAGCACTGGAGGCCTTTATTTTTGATAGTAGGCAGACAGGAAGGAGGGGCAAAGAGAGGGGGAGACATCCGGCAAAGGTCACCTGGTCCAGGACTCGAACCCGGGACGGCCGCTTCGAGGACTGTAGCCTCCATATGTGGTAACGCGCTAACCCCTACACCACCAGCGCTGCGCCCCAGGAACAGGTTGTGTGTAGCATTATTTTGTAGCCTGCTATATTGAGGTAAAGGGACCTCAAGCTTGTTTTGATGTGGAAACAGTTAACTCGTTTTATTATTTTAACAATTTCTTAATCTTCATACTTTTAGATAAGATATAATAAAATTGTAATCTTGGTAACAGTTTAATAATATTATATATAGGCACATTTATTTTGAGGTAATTTTTGCTCCTGTAACTGAACTGCCTCATTTCTTTTAAATAATTAGATCTTAATTTTGGTTTTGCAGCAGTAACAGTTTCACAAGCATGACATCTCAAGATATCCTTATTTTATAATAAATTTTTGCACAGAAAGTTTCCTAATGTAACAACATTAGGAAACTCGTCTCATCGTCTCCCGGATAAGCGGAAGACAACGAGACGAGTTTCCTAATGTTGTTATGTAGAGAACAAATCTCTACATAATCATATCTGACATTATTTTTTAAGTGATGACAGTTTATTTTCTCATTGTTTGATGACCTTTGGTGAGCTTATTTGACATTAAACTTTGATTTGATCAAGATATCAAAACTTCCGTTCTTAACATAAGATACTGACATAATAATTTCAAACTAAAAGTTACAACAGTGAAGTCGAAGGCTGTCTCAAGCTAACAAAACCCGACTAACTCTTTCATAGACCAATGCATTAGTTTTATAGATTATCACAAAGTGTAATTAAGATGGGGGTAACACAAAATTGACCTATTTTTGCATGAAATCAGCCTTTAATGCCAAAAATCTTTTTTTTTCTTGAAATACACAGATCAGTGAAATACACAGTTCAACTAATGATCTAAAAGAAAATCTGCAAAAAAATGCATTAATCAACCGGCAGGTAATAAAAAGGAATATTGTACTGGAGTTTATCATATATTTATTCATCCCAAGTACCAAAGAAAACTTTTGTTGACATTTAGCTGCGATTGTTAACCCTTCTTTCTAATATCAAGGTCTCCATTATGTAGTTCTATCTATATTTGATATGCAATAAGTTTAAATTATAATGTACTGAACAGAGAAAAAAAACAAAAACTGGTTAGAAATATTTCAGGACATGAATGTGGCTACTTTATAAAACAGCTATATACTAAAACAATCAGGGAACTAATAGTTCCCTCACATTCCTTCCATATTTAAAGAAATATTGTCAAAAATAGGAGGACAATATTTGAAATAGTAAACCTGCTGAGCAGAGTTAGGGTAAACGTCTACAGAAAGGCAGTGAAAATGTCGACAGTATGCCAATTCCCCATCATTGTGTCTCTAAATTAACTGTATACAGATCAGGCGTCCGATTAGAAATGACAAGAAAAACTTTCATATCTTAATTAGGAAAGACTTCATAAAGCAACACTTTAACATACTCTTACACCCTCTTGGGAGTTTCACAGAACTGTAATCCCACTTATATGAGTAACATGTCAATTAAACACACTTTATTTGATAAAATGTCTGTGTGGGGTGTGATCATTTCTGTGCACCAGTGTGTGTTTCTTGTTTCCTATGAGGATTTTTACCAGACTCCACATCAACTCATAGAGACCTGTGTTACCATGGGAACAACCACCAAGGTCCCTGTAGGTGAGCATTCCCCACTGAGACAGAAAAACAAAGCGACTTCTGCAACTTTCTGCACATTGAGCACAAATATACACTTAAACTGGGGTTTCCAAGAAAAGAAACCAGTTGAAAACACTATTTCACAAGCACCCAATAAATGTAATAAACTGCTATGCCTATTACTTTGCAAAAGTATATACACTGCTTGCATTCTTCCACAATGACAAGTCACAATCAATTTATTGTATTTTGATTTTATCTGATAACAAGTAGTTCATAATAGTGAATGTGCCTTGATATAAACCAGTCTATTGTTTAGGGTTGTTATACTGCTGGAAAATGACCTTCTACACCAGTCACAAATCATATTTAAGCTTTCATCCAGGAATGTGCTGCGTCTAGCTCCACCAATCCAATTCAATTCAATTCAGTTTTATTTATATAGCGCCAATTCACAACACGTCGTCTCAAGGCACTTCACAAAGGGTCTGAAATGGTGCGGGGTTGTTGGGGAGGTTAGATTAAACTACTGAGTGTTAGAGTTTGGCCATTTTAGAATGGGCTATGTGTAGGGGTACTAAGTAAAATAATAAACTGATAAAGTTTGTCCATGTAGAGCCCATCAGCGTCTCTGTCCCAGCTGATGAAAAGCATCATCACAGCATGATGCTGCCACCATCATGTGTCAGTGGGACAACATGTGCAGGGTCATGTGTTAGGTTTACATCACACGTTGTGTTGTATGTAGGCCAAAAAGTTTAGTCTCATCTGACCAGAGATTCTTCTTTCCCCTTTTTGCGATCTCCCTTGCATGGCTTTTAGCAAACTTCTATGGGACCTCTTATGTTTTTCTTCTTGCCACTGTTCAAGCTATGTCTTGGTAGGCTTGCAGTAGTGCCATACTGTGGTGTACACATGTACACTGCGGACACTATGGCGTCCTTGTCCCTGCTGAAGAACTTCATCCCTACACTATGATGCTGCCACCACCATGCACTAGATTGTATTTAATGGTCTCAGAGTAAAGGGGGTGTATATAAACACAAGTGGATGAAATGTAACAACATGTAGAAAAGGCCAAAGTGGAAGGAATATTTTTGCTAGGCACTGCATCTGGTGACTGCAGCATTTTCTCTGCCATTTTTCTTGATCTTACCCAGTTTTCCGGTTCATTGTGCTGTCCACATTCTAATAAACATACCATCTGTCCCTGATTTTAAATATCTGTTCTTCTGAACATTGGTCAAGTAGGAAAGAGGAGCCAGGTCTGTCTGATCAACACGCTTTAAAATGACATGTCTAGGGATGTACAGCTCAAGGTACAAGTCTGACACTACAACACAGCCTTGAAGTTAACACATGCTCCCTTTTATCTAAAATGCTTATGCTACAGAAATCTTTTCAAGCTATCAATTATGTATACAGAGAAAAAGCTTAAAATCGAAGCTTTAACAGAGAAGTGCTTTCCATGATAAAGGCAATAACATTTAGTCTAATTTCTGTTGGGAGAAATTCTGTGCACACTCTTATCCAGAAGGGCTTGAATGAAGAATTGTCCCCTCCTCATATCTGCTCTTTAATGAAGTTGTATGAATATTTACCCCAACAACATGGGATAAGTACAGTTGCTATAATAAAACAACACAGGGAACAAAGGGCTGACAGAGGGGTGACAAAGACAAATTGCTTTATCCTGTTTCCTTATGGATGAAGGGAAAAGCAGGAGTATTAGAAGGTAATGAGGTTAAGAAAACCACTGAATCTTTAAGCACTTACAGCCTGGAGAAAATCAGATCTAATTGTATTCAGAGCAAATATGTGGAGATGAATGCAGCAATTAGGAGGTGAGTGCTTCACCTGTAAACCTTTTCCACAGCAGACATTGTGACGGTTGAAAACATGATGAGTGCAGCTGGAGTTTCAGTGTACCTCCAAGCTGCCACACAGAAGTTTCTTCAACTCCAGTGCTACTGTCTCTGAATCATGTTTTTAATATGACTCCTCCTAAGCCACGGTGCTGTGAAAAACTATTTGCGCCCTTACAGTTTTCTCACAGTTTTGCTTTTTTGTCAAACTTTAATGTTTCAGATCAACAAATTTCATATCATACAAATATAACCTGAGGAAGCAGCTTTCACGTGTTAATTTCATTCATTACTGAAGAACATCAGGACCATCTTAGGCCAAAAAGAAATTGCCCCCTAAACCTAATAACTGGTTGAGCTATCCTTGGTTGCAACAACTGCCATCAAGTGCTCATGATAACAGGCAATGGGTTTTTTTCCATCACTGTGGAAGAATTTTGACCCAGTCTTTGCAGAATTTGTTTAGTTGAGCCGCACTGGAAGGTTTTTCGAGCATCAACAGTCTATTTAAGGTCAACCCACAGCATTTAAATTGGATTTAATTCCCTTCCTTAACTAAACCACTCTAAAACCTTCATTTTATGAGCTATTCAGAAGGGGTTTTGATGGCATTTTTTGGATCACTGTCCTGCCTTAAGCTTGAGGTCAAGAACTGATAACAGGAAATTCTCCTTCAGCGTTTTCTGTTAGACAGCAGAATCCATGGTTCTATCAATTACAGCAAGTCATCCAGGATCTGAAGAAGGAAAGCAGCCCAGACCATCAAACTACCACCCTCATGTTTGACTGTAAGTAGGATGCTATTTTTCTGAGCTGCTGTGCTGGGTATAAACAAGATGTAACTAGATGCACACCTTTCAAAAAGTCCACTAAATATTTTCCAGCAAGTCTTGGGGATCATTAAGATGTTTTTTGATAAATGTGAGATGACCTTTATGTTCTTGTTGGTCAGCAGAGGTTTGGTCTTGGAACTCCCCTCATGATGCTGTTTTTGCCCAGTCTCTTTCTTATTGTTGAATCATGAACATTAACTGAGGCAAGTGCGACCTATGTTCAGTCAAGTGAGGCTTGTAGGGCTTTCGACGTTGTTCTTGCAACATTTGAGCCATAGTCTATAACCCCTAATCACAGACTCAAAAAGCACGAGTTTTGTCTAGCTTGGGGCAAAGAAATGCGGTAAAAAGGCATTTCTACTGCAGGCGTCAAAGCTCACAAAGGTGCAACAGGATAATAGCTGACCCTGCAGGAGCTGAGCAAGTATTACACATATATTATTAATCAGGGTGTTTTATGCAAACCTGTTCCTTTCAAGGAAGGAAGCATAGTAATATGCTCCATTGAACACTATTCTTTATTCAAAACTCCTTTAACAATATTGCACTGACTGTATTCATTATTATTTTATGCAAAGGAAAAAAAAAGGTCTAGGCCTGCACTGGATTTTATGGTGATGGATTTGCGGTGCTGCCATTTATATGATAACTAGTGTGTAGAGAGGGGAAATTACATACTAGTTTATCTGACCTACAGCACTTGTCTCTGATTCCAAGCCATTGTAGTTGCTGCCATCATACTATTTACATAGAGAAATTGATGTGGACCGGATCTGACATTTGCACACAAGCTATTCTTCCCATTCTGGAACTGGCATGTTGATGAAGGACATCAATGTAAATTAGCCTGAAGCAATACACATGTTCCCCAACACTTAGGAGTCCCAAATTCGGAAAGCTGAAAGGCATCTTGTTGGGTTTGGCACTTTCCAAGCTAAATGTACAAGCTGTCCTCTTTCTCAAAGCAATTAAAGCTAATTGTTGTTTACACAATTCTCAACTACAGGGCCTTAAAAATGACAGCAGAAGTTTTTTTTCAACAGAATATCCCTCAGTTGTGTGTTGGTTCAGGTTATAAATGGGATGGATTTTCTTTTTTAAACAAGTCCTGTTTTTAACATACACTAATGCAGCCAGCAGGGTAATAAACTCCTCCATGTAGGTCTGCCAGAAGACCACAATGAGAAACTTTAGGTAGCATACAGATTCCTGCTAAACCCTCATATCACTTTTTCTGTACATTACAGCAAATGGCAAATACTATAGGAACATCCAAAACTAACAGAAAATCTTACACTTTTACACCTTTTTACCAGTTACAACCACAACGTTCAATGTATTTTTTAGGATTTTATTTGACAGACAAAAACTAGGAAAACTAGGAACTGCAAAAGATAATTGTGTTATACTTATTTTAGAAATAAAAATGAGAAATGTTTGCTGTGTATTTGTATTCAGCCCCCTCTGATTCCCCTAAATAACATCTAGCCTTATTAATTGCTTTCAAAAGTCACCCAAACAGTAAATGGAGTGATTCCAGGGTTTGTTTAATCTGAATATAGAGGTACAAAGCTGTTATGCAAAGGCCTCGGTTGTTTTGTTGGATAATATTGGTGGTGTTATTGCTGTAGATGAGATGAATGGAACTAAAGTGAACGAAATAGAATTGACGAGCCTCATCAAGACCAAAAAACAGAGCAGGAAGGTCACGGATAATGTTGCGGAGACTTTTAAAGCAAGATTAGGTTATAAAACATTCCAAGCTTGTCATAGTACTGTTTGGTTCGTCATTTGAAAACAGTATGGCATAGCCTAACTGTAAACCCACCAAGACATGAGCAGTGTTTAGAGAAACAGCCAAGACGCTAATGGTGACTATAGAGGAGCAGCAGAGATCAAAAGCTCAGGTAGGAGAATTTGTTGACAAGGCAAGTGTCCACAAATATGGTCTTTATGGAACAATAGCATTATTGAAAGAAAGCCACACGAATATCTGTTTGTAGTTTGCAACAAGCCATAAATAAGACATTGCAAACATGTAGGGGTCAAATGAACTTTTTGGTTTATATACAAAAAACTGTGTGGCAGAAAGTGAAATCTTAATACATCCATACCACTGTCAAACATGGTGGTGGCTGCATCATGCTGTAGGGATAATTTTCTTCAGCACGGTCAGGATGGATGGAGTTAAATACAGGACAATGTTTAGAGAAAACCTGTTAGAAGCTCCACAAGACTTGAGACTAGGGCAGAGGTTTAACCTCCAGCAGGACATCTGTCCTACACATGCAGGCAGAGGACAATGGAACGGTTCAAGATCAAAGTGTATTCATGATAGAATAGTTCAGTCAAAGTCAAACACCACTTGGTTCATCACATAAAATATCCCAATAATAATAATAATCCTAATAATATACACAGAAGCTTGTGTTTGTTATGTGAGGAAAGAAATGAATAGAGTATTGTGTTACTACATTTGGAGAACCAACAGACCGCCCTACTATACTCAGGTTCTTTGTAGGCATTGCCACAATCAGATTCATCGAACAAGGTAGAGCATTGAACATTCATTAAAGCAGAAAGAGTAATAACTGCTCACTGGATGTATCATTAATCACTAGATCACGCTTCATCTCGTTAGAAGACTCGTACATAGACAATGACTCAAAACAGAATCATTTCCATCATCAGAAATTCAAACTGATCAGATTTAAGTTGATCAGATTCTGACTGTAGGAGATGCAGGCTAACAGGTTGGTTATTTTTACTAAAACTGGCAGAGTTTGGGCTTGCTTTTCTGTTACCATCCACATTTTTCTCCTGGGTTTGAAGTGGGCGATGCTGAGCTGTAAAAGTGTGAAATCACAAGAAAAATAATCTGATGTGGTCATTGAGGAATGCTTTTAACAGCTGATACAAATGTGTTCACTGGCCTGAAACTAATATACTGAATCCTTTGTATCCATCTCTTGTTTTTTCCGTAACGTAACAACCTTAAAGTCCAGCACTTATCTGAACTCTTTAAAAGTTAAGCAGCAGCTCAGAAAACCAAAGATTGATTTCATTTTCTTTTCATGGCTAGTGCATGCACCATGGACAAGTGACCAAAATGCTTCTTTAGAGTAAACGTTTTTACTATTGCTATATTTTCATCCTTTTAAGCTTCAACACATATATGTCATGCAACACGCTGAATTTGAAGACGACTGCAGCCTGGTGAATTTTGCAAGCTAATATTACTGTACACAGCTTCCAATTCTGCGTTAAAGTAAAGAGCTATTTCATTATTTTTAGGTAATTGGAATCCATGAGACCTTCTGTGGTTGAAAATCTGAAACACTTTAACCTAAGCTAGGTTATTCTATTGAATCAAGATTCTTTATAAAAAAAAAAAAAAAAAAGAGTTAAGAATTTCAAAATGGTATTCTAGAGTATTGTTTGGCAGTAGGACCACAAGAGAATTAGACCACCATTAAAACTCCCATAGGCAAACTGGAACTGGAATATTGTACACCAAAAGTAGGGATTTATCATTTGTTTCTCCCTAAAGGGCCCCATAGGCAACTGTGATTACTCCTGTGTTGAGGACAAAATCATTAGTGGAACACAAACTATATATTTAACAGTAAACTGTAAATACTACTACTACTGGCAACAGCAGACATTACTGAATAAAATGTGGCCCACCATACTATCAACCGAAACTACATTTTCACTTGGGGGAAATTAACTTTTACAAAAACAATGGCTAAAAATGCCTATATTCCATATATGTATGTGTATTCAAGCTGTAATTCCTGAAAACAGACCTGACTGTTTTCCACCAACTGAGCACACCAGATTAGCTTTTAATATATACCTTGGACCATCATCATCCTGTTTCGACCTCTCTTATTGCCGCCTGAGCTGAAATTTCTTTGGGTAACTTACATGCCCCTCTGGATCAGGGTGCTTGTGATTACTAAAAATAGGAAACAAATTATGTCACCTTAAAAATAAATGCTATCTTTTTTTAAATAAAGCCGCAGCATATTTGAATCAACACCTTTCGTTGGTTTGATTTCCAATTTTTATTCAGGACCTCTGTGGCCTGTGCCCACAAAATGCCTGTGCCTGTATGACACCAATTACTGATTCATTAAAACACAGTTTGTGATTTGTGGTTTTATTTATTAAAACAAACAAAAGAAAAGTTGACTTCTTGACAAGACGTTATTTAAACACAGAACTTCATGAAACCATGAATAATTCATTTTAAAAACAAAAAGATACGTAATTTTTAAGCTTTTTTGGCATTAGGGCCATTAGACTGAATTAGGCGTGAAGACTGCTTTATATATATATATATATATATATATACAGGGGTTGGACAATGAAACTGAAACACCTGTCATTTTAGTGTGGGAGGTTTCATGGCTAAATTGGACCGGCCTGGTAGCCAGTCTTCATTGATTGCACATTGCACCAGTAAGAGCAGAGTGTGAAGGTTCAATTAGCAGGGTAAGAGCACAGTTTTGCTCAAAATATTGAAATGCACACAACATTATGGGTGACATACCAGAGTTCAAAAGAGGACAAATTGTTGGTGCACGTCTTGGTGGCGCATCTGTGACCAAGACAGCAAGTCTTTGTGATGTATCAAGAGCCACGGTATCCAGGGTAATGTCAGCATACCACCAAGAAGGACGAACCACATCCAACAGAATTAACTGTGGACGCAAGAGGAAACTGTCTGAAAGGGATGTTCAGGTGCTAACCCGGATTGTATCCAAAAAACATAAAACCACGGCTGCCCAAATCACAGATGAATTAAATGTGCTCCTCGACTCTCCTGTTTCCACCAGAACTGTCCGTTGGGAGCTCCACAGGGTCAATATACAGGTCCTTCTCAAAATATTAGCATATTGTGATAAAGTTCATTATTTTCCATAATGTCATGATGAAAATTTAACATTCATATATTTTAAATTCATTGCACACTAACTGAAATATTTCAGGTCTTTTATTGTCTTAATACGGATGATTTTGGCATACAGCTCATGAAAACCCAAAATTCCTATCTCACAAAATTAGCATATCATTAAAATGGTCTCTAAACGAGCTATGAACCTAATCATCTGAATCAACGAGTTAACTCTAAACACCTGCAAAAGATTCCTGACGCCTTTAAAACTCCCAGCCTGGTTCATCACTCAAAACCCCAATCATGGGTAAGACTGCCGACCTGACTGCTGTCCAGAAGGCCACTATTGACACCCTCAAGCAAGAAGGTAAGACACAGAAAGACATTTCTGAACGAATAGGCTGTTCCCAGAGTGCTGTATCAAGGCACCTCAGTGGGAAGTCTGTGGGAAGGAAGAAGTGTGGCAGAAAACGCTGCACAACGAGAAGAGGTGACCGGACCCTGAGGAAGATTGTGGAGAAGGGCCGATTCCAAACCTTGGGGGACCTGCGGAAGCAGTGGACTGAGTTTGGAGTAGAACATCCAGAGCCACCGTGCACAGGCGTGTGCAGGAAATGGGCTACAGGTGCCGCATTCCCCAGGTCAAGCCACTTTTGAACCAGAAACAGCGGCAGAAGCGCCTGACCTGGGCTACAGAGAAGCAGCACTGGACTGTTGCTCAGTGGTCCAAAGTACTTTTTTCAGATGAAAGCAAATTCTGCATGTCATTCGGAAATCAAGGTGCCAGAGTCTGGAGGAAGACTGGGGAGAAGGAAATGCCAAAATGCCAGAAGTCCAGTGTCAAGTACCCACAGTCAGTGATGGTCTGGGGTGCCGTGTCAGCTGCTGGTGTTGGTCCACTGTGTTTTATCAAGGGCAGGGTCAATGCAGCTAGCTATCAGGAGGTTTTGGAGCACTTCATGCTTTCATCTGCTGAAAAGCTTTATGGAGAAGAAGATTTCATTTTTCAGCACGACCTGGCACCTGCTCACAGTGCCAAAACCACTGGTAAATGGTTTACTGACCATGGTATCACTGTGCTCAATTGGCCTGCCAACTCTCCTGACTTGAACCCAATAGAGAATCTGTGGGATATTGTGAAGAGAACGTTGAGAGACTCAAGACCCAACACTCTGGATGAGCTAAAGGCTGCTATCGAAGCATCCTGGGCCACCATAAGACCTCAGTAGTGCCACAGGCTGATTGCGTCCATGCCACGCCGCATTGAAGCAGTCATTTCTGCAAAAGGATTCCCGACCAAGTATTGAGTGCATAACTGTACATGATTATTTGAAGGTTGACGATTTTGTATTAAAAACACTTTTCTTTTATTGGTCGGATGAAATATGCTAATTTTGTGAGATAGGAATTTTGGGTTTTCATGAGCTGTATGCCAAAATCATCCGTATTAAGACAATAAAAGACCTGAAATATTTCAGTTAGTGTGCAATGAATCTAAAATATATGAATGTTAAATTTTCATCATGACATTATGGAAAATAATGAACTTTATCACAATATGCTAATATTTTGAGAAGGACCTGTATATGTCATTCCCAAGACGAATTGACGCTGTATTGGCCGCTGTATTGTGGTCTAAAACCAGGTGTTTCAGTTTCATTGTCCAACCCCTGTATATATATATATATATATATATATATATATATATATATATATATATATATATATATATATATACATATATAGGTTTGACATATATATTAGTCAAACCTAACAAGTTGTAGATGTAATCTCAACGCTGTGACGGTGGGACGAATTTCCTAGAAAAAATGGTTAAATATAAAACTTAACTTAAAAGTTATAAACCTTAGACCTAATAACTGGCTGTGCCAACCTTGTAGGCAACAGCTTCAATTAAGCAATTGCACTAAATGACAATGAGTCTTTTACATCTCTGTGAAGGTAATTTTGCTCTGCCTGTCAATGGAGAATTGTTATAATTCAGCCACATGGGAGAGTGGTGGTAATGTGATGGTTTAGGGCTGCTTTGCAGCTTCAAAGCCTGGGTGACTTGACATAATGGCACCATGGCACATACTTTTTTTCACAGCACTATACTTTTGGTTTGGTATCTAAGAGTCTAAATGGCAATCTGAACCAAATTAAATTGGAATGCAAAGTTTTCCAAAGCGGACCTTGTGACCCGAATTGTATGGCAGCCCACTCCTGTCAGTCTGCCCCAGGGTAGCTGTGGCTACAATATAGCCTACCACTGTCAGTGTGTGAATGTGTGTATGAATGGGTGGATGAATGATTATAGTAAAAAGCGCTTTGGAGTCCTTGGGTTTGATAAAGCACCATACAGGTTTTGGCTATTTACAATTTTTTAAATAATAAAAAATTTATATGGCTGATTTGACAATTTTACAACCATTTATCTCTATTGTTCGTGAACATACTTAACTAGAATGATAACATTTAGGTACTTTGTTTATAGGTATCAAATGGGAAATAGGAAAAGACCAAATGGCATCTGTATGAAGTGTGGGTACAAATGGAGTCTTCATAAACAAATTTACCAGAGCTGTTTCCTACATATTTAACTTTTTCTCAGTTTATTCATGAGTATGTAATTCAAATAAAAAAAGAGGTTTAAGTGGGTGGTTTTTGCTGGATTAACCATCCTCATCTTATCAACTTTTTTTTTTTTTTTATCTTAATAGTAACAGGGGACAGGAAACAGAAGCTTGTCAAGCCACAGAGTTGCCTGGATTTCATGTTACCTTGGTAACAAGCAGTGGCACTCAAGCAGGCGAATAAGAAAAGGTAAGACCATGTCCAATCCCCTTCACATGTTCGACATATCCCCTTCATCAATCACCTGCACCAGGCTGGAGCTTACTTTAAATCAGCCAGCGCAACAAAATTCAGTGCCACAAGAAGACTTCTAGGTAGACAGCAGGGAGAGAGCTGGGCCTGTGCTCCTTGTCTGAGCCCCCCTCTCTATGGGATAAAGTCAGGCCAGTCCAAGTGACAACTGGGGTTAAGTAGGACTTTAAAACAATGGCTGCAAAAAAACGGCCTCGAGCGACTTGACAAATACCTGCAATGCTATGTCACCACGTGTCGATCTCACTTTTCCTTTAGCCTCATGTTAGGAGAGCGACCTCCTTTCTGAGGCTGTAGCCTGGTTACAGCACACATAACAATGCTGAGACTTAGTGGAGGATGACCCTTTGTTAAAGGTTTTTACCGACATTTCTGTTAACACAGAATTGACTTTGAAATGCGGCTCTAAAGTGGTTTACTGCTTGGGTAACAAAACTGAAGCCTCTGAGTGTGTGTGTGTCTGTGTATGTGTGTTTTTGGTAAGAGTTCACAGGTGTTTTGAGACAAGTTTGAATACATTTCCATTTTTAAGCGGGATCTGTATGCATGAATATTTTTAAATTGGGGGAGCAGCACCACAGTCCCTCGCCAGATCAAGCAGTCCATGATAAAACGGGTCATATTTTTGTACAGGCGTTAGCCGCATAAATGCACAAACACAAACGCAGTGTGTGGATGCTTGTTGTGGTCTTTATACTGGGTCACAAATGTACCATAAATGCAGAGGAGGCCGACAGAGGGAAGCCAACGTTGGTCATGACGTACAGAGGTTCTGGCAGCTTTGGCTCCCAGCCGGCTGCTTTGATGTCGAGCAACTTCCTGCTGGAACTTTCTGCTTTTGCTGCAGCTGTTGTCAGTGTTTAAGGATTAAAGCTAATCTATATTCCTTCGATACCTGCTTAAATGCTATAATGACGTGTAATGTAAAATATAAGGCTGCCGTCATTCACAGTGCTGTCCATAGGCTTTCATATTTTAATACATTATTACCACAAACCCTGATGTGTTTTATTGGGATTTTATGTGATAGACTAACACAAAGTACAGCATAATTGTGAAGTGGAAAAAAAAATAGGACAACAAATTTGCAGATGATAGTTATTGTTAGTCTGAACGGTGATGAGGACAAGCATGGCTGGTGGGGGGAGTGACTGGTCTGAGGAAGTCCATATATACTTGAGCACTGAAACAGGACATGGTCATTGATTTTAGAAAGTTTTCTCACCCTCCGTCTGAGAACAAAACAGTACAAACATTGAGATATTTTTGGTAATTTGTATGGTTTTGTATTGAGTTGGATGTTGGGTGTTAGATAAATGATTTATTGGTGTACTGTAATTTCTGGAAGACCATTAGCAAAGTGAGTTTCCCATATGAAAGAAAATAATTATGATTATCGTTCGTTCGTCGTCTTCCGCTTATCCAGGACCGGGTCGCGGGGGCAGCAGACTCAGCAGAGACGCCCAGACGTCCCTCTCTCCAGACACCTCCTCCAGCTCCTCCAGGGGGAGCCCAAGGCGTTCCCAGGCCAGCCGAGAGACATAGTCCCTCCAGCGTGTCCTGGGCCGTCCCCTGGGCCTCCTCCCGGTGGGACGTGCCTGGAACACCTCCCGAGGAAGGCGTCCAGGAGGCATTCGGTATAGATGCCCGAGCCACCTCAACTGGCTCCTCTCAATGTGGAGGAGCAGCGGCTCTACTCCGAGCTCCTCCCGGATGGCCGAGCTCCTCACCCTATCTCTAAGGGAGTGCCCGGCCACCCTACGGAGGAAGCTCATTTCAGCCGCTTGTATCCGTGATCTCGTTCTTTCGGTCATGACCCAAAGTTCATGGCCATAGGTGAGGGTAGGAACGTAGACCGACCAGTAAATTGAGAGCTTTGCTTTTCGGCTCAGCTCTCTCTTCACCACAATGGACCGGCACAGCGCCCCCATTACTGTGGCAGCTGCACCGATCCGTCTGTCGATCTCCCGCTCCATTCTTCCCTCACTCGTGAACAAGACCCCGAGATACTTAAACTCCTCCACTTGAGGCAGGAACTCCCCTCCAACCTGAAGAGGACAAGCCACCCTTTTCCGGTCGAGTACCATGGCCTCGGACTTGGAGGAGCTGATCCTCATCCCAGCCGCTTCACACTCGGCTGCGAACCGCCACAGCGCATGCTGTAGGTCTTGGCTAGAGGGGGCCAGCAGGACCACGTCATCCGCAAAGAGAAGAGACGAAATCCACTGGTCCCCAAACCAGACCCCCTCCGGCCCTTGGCTGCGTCTAAAAATCCTGTCCATAAAAGTTATGAACAGGACCGGCGACAAAGGGCAGCCCTGCCGGAGTCCAACATGCACTGGGAACAGGTCCGACTTAGTGCCGGCAATGCGGACCAAACTCCTGCTCCGCTCGTACAGGGACCGGATGGCCCCTAATAAAGGGCCCCCGATTCCATACTCCTGGAGCACCCCCCACAGGGCATCACGAGGGACACAGTTGAATGCCTTCTCCAGGTCCACAAAACACATGTGAACCGGTTGGGCAAACTCCCATGAACCCTCGAGCACCCTGTAGAGGGTATAGAGCTGGTCCAGTGTTCCACGGCTGGGACGAAAACCACACTGTTCCTCCTGAAGCCGAGGTTCGACTATCGGTCGGACTCTCCTCTCCAATACCCTGGCGTAGGCCTTACCAGGGAGGCTGAGGAGTGTGATCCCCCTGTAGTTGGAACACACCCTCCGGTCCCCCTTCTTATAAAGGGGGACCACCACCCCAGTCTGCCAGTCCAGAGGCACTGTCCCCGACCGCCACGCAATGTTGAAGAGGCATGTCAACCATGACAGCCCTACAACATCCAGACACTTGAGGTACTCAGGGCGGATCTCATCCACCCCCAAAGCCTTGCCACCGCGGAGCTTTTTAACCACCTCGGTGACTTCAGCCTGGGTGATGAAAGAATCCAACCCCGAGTCCCCAGCCTCTGTTTCCACCACGGAATGCGTGATGGCAGGATTGAGGAGATCCTCGAAGTACTCCTTCCACCGCCCGATAATGTCCTCAGTCGAGGTCAGCAGTCTCCCGCCCCCACTATAAACAGTGTTGGCAAAGCACTGCTTCCCCCTCCTGAGGCGCCGGACGGTTTGCCAGAATCGCTTCGAGGCCAACCGGTAGTCCTTCTCCATGGCCTCACCGAACTCTTCCCAGGCCCGAGTTTTTGCCTCTGCCACAGCCCGGGCCGCAGCACGCTTGGCCTCACGGTACCCGTCAGCCGCCTCAGGAGTCCCACAAGCCAACCACAGCCGATAGGACTTCTTCTTCAACTTAACAGCATCCCTTACTGCCGGTGTCCACCACCGGGTTCTGGGATTGCCGCCACGACAGGCACCGCAGACCTTACGGCCACAGCTATGGGCAGCAGCATCGACAATAGATGCAGAGAACATGGTCCACTCGGACTCTATGTCTCCAACATCCCCCGGGATCTGGTCGAAGCTCTCCCGGAGGTGGGAGTTGAATACATCCCTGGCCGAGGGCTCCGCCAGGCATTCCCAGCAGACCCTCACTATGCGCTCAGGCCTGCCGAGTCTGTCCGGCTTTCTCCTCCTCCAGCGGATCCAACTCACCACCAGGTGATGATCAGTGGACAGCTCAGCCCCTCTCTTCACCCGAGTGTCCAAAACATGCGGCCGAAGGTCTGATGATACGACAACAAAGTCGATCATCGACCTCCTGCCTAGGGTGTCCTGGTGCCAAGTGCACTGATGGACACCCTTATGTTTGAACATGGTGTTCGTTATGGACAATCCGTGACTAGCACAGAAGTCCAATAACAAAACACCACTCGGATTCAGATCGGGGAGGCCATTCCTCCCGATCACGCCTCTCCAGGTGTCACTGTCGTTCCCCACGTGGACGTTGAAGTCCCCCAGCAGAATAATGGAGTCCCCGGGAGGGGCACTATCCAGCACCCCCGACAGGGACGCCAAGAAGGCAGGGTACTCTGCACTACCACTCGGCCCGTAGGCTGAAATGATAGTCAGAGACCTCTCCCCGACCCGAAGGCGCAGGGATACAACCCTCTCATCCACTGGGGTAAACCCCAACACGAGACGGCTGAGCTGGGGGGCAACAAGCAAACCCACACCAGCCCGCCGCCTCTCCCCGTGCGCCACTCCAGAGTAGAAGAGAGTCCAACCCCTCTCAAGGAGATGGGTTCCAGAGCCCACGCTGTGCGTGGAGGCGAGCCCGACTATTTCTAGTCGATATCTCTCGACCTCCCGCACAAGCTCAGGCTCCTTCCCCCCCAGCGCGGTGACATTCCACGTCCCTAGAGCCAGCCTAAGCATCCGGGGATCGGGCCATTGAGGTCTCCACCTTCGTCCGCCACCCAATCCTCTTTGCACCGGTCCCTCACGGTTCCCCCTGCAGGTGGTGGGCCCACTGGGGGATGGCCTCGCGTCTCTCGTTCGGGCTTGGCCCGGCCGGGTCCCGCGAGGAGCAACCCGGCCACCAGGCGCTCTCCGACGAGTCCTGACCCCAGGCCTGGCTCCAGGGTGGGACCCCGGCTCCGCCGTACCGGGCGACGTCACGTGCCTCGATATTGTGTTCTTCATGAGGGGTTCTTGAACCATTCTTTGTCTGACCCATCACCTAGAGCCTGTTTGCCATGGGAGACCCTACCAGGGGCATTTAGGCCCCAGACAACATAGCCTCTAGGATCATTTGAGCACTCAAACCCCTCCACCACGTTAAGGTGACGGTTCAAGGAGGGGTAATTATGATTAATTATCATCATCATAATTATGATTATGATGATGATAATACATGGCTTTCAGAATATTTAACAAATAAGAACCGAACAGTATAGCGTGCATTTGTAATTGCCTCCTTGAGTCAATACTTGGTAGAAGGACCTTTCAACACAATTATAACTGCTTTTTGGGGTATGTCTCTTCCAGGTGTGAGGGATGACAGTTTTCACCATTCTTTATGCTAAACAGCTCAAGTTGAGTCAGAAATGAAGGATGGATTTCTGTAAACAGCAATCACAGTTTTTTCTGGCATTAGTGACCTGTATTAATAGTAACTAGGCGGGAAATGGGCAGATAAAGAAAGGGGAAAGATATGCAGCAAAGGTCCCTAGGTCAGGAATCAAGGTCCGAGTCCAATATCTTCAATAAATCAAGAACCCACTCTGCTGCTATGCCATGTGCTAACTTGTGAACTGTAATTTGTAAGTCTTGCCACAGATTCTTGATTATATTTAGGTCTGATGTTCACTGGGCCATTCTAACACATAATTAGACTTTGATCTATACTATTCCACTGCACCTCTGGCTGTTTGCTTACTATTGTTGTCCTCCTGGAAGGTGAACCTTCTCCCCACTTTTGAGTGTTTTGCAGCCTCTTGCAGGTTTTCTCGCAGGACTGCCCTGCATTTAGCTCCATCTATGCTCCTGTCAACTCTGACCATCTTTTCTTTCCCTGCAGAAGAATATTACCCCCACAGTATGATACTGCCACCACCATGTTTTACCATGGAGATGGTGTGTTCAGCTTGATGTCAGACTAGAGCAGATTCTTCCACATGGCTAGTGGCAACCTGCAAAGAGAACTTTTTATGGTGGGTTTTCAACAATTGCCTTCTTCTTTTAACTTTCCCACAAAGGCAAGTGAAGTGCTGGTTCATTATTGATCCTGATCGTAGATCCTACTGGGTGTTGCTCGGTGGGGAAAGTCACTGTCTTGCAATCAAAGAGTTGTGGGTTAAATTTCAGCTGCATCCATCAAATGTCAATGTACCCTTGTGCAAGGTATTTAACCCCAAGTTGCTTCTAGATTGGTGTATAGGTGTGTGAACATTGTGAGTGCAGCCGGGTAAATGAGAAAAGGTTTCTTATTACCAAAGTATTGCATGGAGTGGTACGATTGGAAAAAGCAAAGAGACCTTCAAAAAAAAATGTATCGTAGCAACACACAAATGGCAGTGGCAACACCTGCATTTCTAAAATTCTGAATGTTCCAGTAAGTGCAATTGGGGTCATAATTAAGAAGTGGAAAGAATGGAATTTTACAAAAAACCAGCTATGGCCAGATGCATATAATAAAATACCTGACAGTGGAGTAAAATGAATAATCAGAAGACTTGGCCAAGAGCCAAGGAGCATTAGCAGAAAGCTTTGGAAAGAACCGGAAATCCCTAATTTAGCTTTTCCCAATGAAAACAATAAACATTGCACTCCACCACGATGACCAACTGCGCAAGACTCTTCTGCTGAAGAAAAAGCATGTTGAAGATGGTTTAAAGTTTGGATAAACTACTGAAATACTGGGAAAATATAACGTAGTTTAGCCAAATTGGGCCAAAGCTGAACTCTTTGGAAGTCATTGCACTGTCCATGTTTTGAGGAAGAAAAATCCTGCACATCACCTCAAAAACAGAATGCCAAAAGTAAGTTTGCAGGTGGGAAGATCATGGTGTGGCTGACTTATCGCATATGGTACTGGCAGACTTCATATAATTGAAGGAAGGATGAATAAAGAAATGTACTGGGGCATTCTTGTAAGTATAAACTTTCTGAAAAGTTTGTTACTGCTTTGAACGTTAGCCCATGTTAGCAATAAGGCTAACATCGCTTTTACACTCAGAAACTGGACCCACTTCGTCTTCCGCTTCCTCGACATAAGCGCCTTGAGCCAGTAGCTCCAACTGATAAGGCTCAGGATTGCTGGGCTCCACAAAGCCTCCCCTAACCTCTGGTGACGAAGGGGCAGAAAAATCCTCCACCTCAAAAGACCATTCGGTGGCGAAACTACTAACATTGTTCTGCTCACTCTTGTCCTCCTGACCACACCCTGGCTTAACCCCATGAGCTTATTCTAACACCTGGCAGTGCCCCTAAGTGTCTTTTGGCACTGCCCACTTTGGTAGCATTTTCCAACATTTGTCTTGGGTCAGGGTTATGCTTCTACATCGGATTTAGTCCACCTTCCAAGTGTAAAAGACTCACCTTGACTGCTCCAACAAGGAACAGAGTTCCTTTAACTATGGCTAAATATTGTAGCACAAATTTTTCCCCATATGACCATAAAACCTTTCTCCAGAAGACATTTGGTTTGTCCATGTGGGCAGCTGTGACTTTCAGTCGAGCTGAAAGTTGGTTGTTTTAGAGCACGAGCGTCTTTCTTGGTCAAACACTAAGCTTGGCTTCCCTATAGCTCCAAACTGGCTCTTTGTTTAGTGTCACCCAGAGCCTTTTATTTTAGCCTTATTTAGCAATTAAAAAGGGTTAGTGCGTTGGTGTTCACTGGGCTTTTTATAAAAGCTATTTCTTTGCATTTTATGTACTTAAAAATACAGTTACAATTATTTTAATCAAAACTTTGAATGAACAGCGGCTCACAGAACCACACTGGCTATTTTATACCATGTTGACCAACGTAATTTATGCCACCCAACAGCTGATTGAACTATTGTGGCCGATTTATGTTATTGCTCCTGTGATGAACCATTCATCAGAATCTCAAATCAAAGAATGATGTTTGTCTTTATGACACAGGCTAAATCTACAGTAAAGCTCTGGAGCAGAGCACTGTAATAATCAGGGTCTTGAGGTCCAAATAAAAAGCTGAATGTCTTGTTCACCCTTGTCAATCACGAAGTTCATCAAAAGCAGCCGAAACCCCGCGTGGCTTTGTCGGGTGTCAGTGAATGGATGAGAGGTTGAGCTGTTAATTAGGTGAACAGGTAGGAGAGACTGTCAGGGAGAACTGAAAAAAAGGATAGAAAGGGCCAGGTACTGAAGGGAGATGAAGAAAGGTCATAAAAAGTAGACAGGAAAGCTGTGCGCAATCCTCAACACTCATTATTTTTCTGACGGGGTTCAATAGATGATAACTCTGAGCCCAACTAGTAGTCTGAGGAGGGAAATATAACACTTAGCAACTGCAAGCTGAGTTTTCTCTTTTTTAGCACCACGCTAAGAGCATCTAGTAAATATAGATTCCATGATAATATTACATACATTTAGCAAAGTTGTCTACATGAATCCAGATGAATGCTTAAAGTTCTCATTAACATAAGTCATTATTCGGGCCGAGTTCAAGCTCACAGAAACTGTCTTGAAAGCCCTGGACACTGAAGGGCTGGTACCAGATGAATTGTTTTATCATCTAGTGTAGAAAATTTGCATGATTATGCACCTAGTATGCTTGATTATTGCTTGAGCATGTAGAAGGGATGACTCTTTCTGCAGGGACAGGCCAGTGGGTTTTTGCAGGATCAGACAAGCATACTCCACACAGGATTTAGTTCTTAATAATAATAATAATAATAATAATAATAATAGGGCGGCAGCTTTTAAAGAGCTAAGAAATTTGGGGAATATAATTAATGCTAACACATTTAAATGCAAACAAATGGAGCTTGTGTTCGTCTTGCAGATGATTCCGTAGAAGAACAAGTAAAAGCTATAAAATAAAAAACAAGAAAAGGTTGCTTTCTAGTGTTGTCAAAGCTAATTGATGGGATCTAGCAGGGTGTATGGGCTGTTTAAACATGCGGGGCGGAAGTTATTGCTTCATAATAGTCATTTTTGATTGTATCATTTGAATTAACAACTGCTTCTAGAACGCATTCAGTGTTCACTTTAACAAAACTCCACATAAATGCACATGGATACACCAGCCCCTGCACAATTATAAGCACCAGTGGTAAAGATATGTTTAATGCCTGGAAATAAACTGATCTAATGTTGTAGCCAGTTGTAGCCAGTGGGGGGGAAATCCCATGTTAAGAACTATTTGTTTAAGAAAATCAAGTATTTGCCTTCTTACAGATTTCTGCTGTTTTTGCTTTTTTGTCACTAAAATGTTTCAGATAATCAAACAAAATTTAATATTAGGTAAAGATAACCTGAGAAAATACAAAAAGCAGCTTTCAAATGATGATTCTATTCATTAAGGGAAAAAGCTATCCAAACCAACCTCGCTCTCTGGGGAAAAAGTAATTGCCCCTTGTTAAATCATGAATCAAAGGTTAATCGCAGGTTATTAAGCTACATTTTTTAAAAAGCTGAGCTCAGATTCACAAGCCAAACCCAGGCCTGATTATTACCTGAACTGCAGATATAACAAATTATATAAACAGAACCTCTCTGATGGCTGAAAGATCTCAAAAAGCAACAAATAACCTACAAAGACAGAAGAAAAAATAAAGTCATTGACATCTAACACTCTGGAAAGGGTTCATTTCTAAGACTTTGGGACACCAGTGAACTAAAGTGAGAGTCAATCCACAACTGGAAAAAAACATGTAGCAGCGGTGAACCTTTCCAGGAGAAACCAGTTAACCAAAACTATTATAAGAGCACATCAACATCAGCCGACAATTCAACTAGAAGGTTACGGAAGAACCAAGAAAAACATCTAAAGCTGTGCAGGCCTAAGTTATGCCAGAGTTCATGATTCAACAATGAGAAAGAGAGGCTAGGCAGAAAAGGCCAGAACCTCCGCTGACCCAAAACACAAAGACCCATCTCACATTAGCCAAAAAATATCTTAATGATCCCAAAGTCATTGGGGAAAATACCCTGTTGACTGATGAGACAAATGTGGAGATTTTTTTTGGAATCTGAATATCTCTGTCATATCTGACCCCAGACTAACAAAATCCCAGGAAACGTTTATTTAAATGAAACTTAACTTTTTCAAGTTGATCTTTAGACTCTTTAAAATTATATAAATACATTGTCACATTAACACATAAGCTGTGACTTGTGTCACTACTCAACCTTCTCCCATGGCCATCTCAATTCCTAGACCTACTATGTCCTATAGAAAGGTAAGCTGAGCAGAAGAGAGCATCAGAAAGGATCCCAGACTGAGACATAGAGGAATACTCAAAGATTCCTTTCTGTTTGCTCCAGCCTTGGGAATCCTTAGAGGAGAAGTATAAGTGCTGTACTTATGAAATATAGGGGTGGTTGAAGTATTGACCGCAGGGGTGCCAATAATTATGTAGTCATGAATTCCTGTCAAAATGTATTTCCTAGTGGTGGATTTTGTTCCTACTGAGTAAAAATACTCAAATTAGTCTAGATTTTTACTCCTCACCATTTTCAGTCATTCTTTTATAATTCTTCTTTTATTATTTCTTCTATGTAACTTATCATGCACACCACAAGGAGGTCAAGTCACAACTGATCATAAGGAATAAATAAGCTGCTCTTCACAGAATGCTGCACACAAGCATGTTAATGGAATGTTGAGTGGAAGGAAAAGGATTTGCAGGAAAAGGTGCACTATTGATAGGCAAAAAGAACACCCTGAGATGATTGGCAAGCAAAACCCTTTCAGCAATTTCATAAGGAGATTCATAAGTTGTGGGCTATAGCTGGACTAAGAGCTTCAAGGGCCACTGCGGCTAGAGGTATACAGAAAATGGGCTACAACTGTTGCGCTCCTTGTTTTAAGCCACTTCTAAACCAGAAACAACGTTAAATGTCTGTGTACGTGGGCTAAGAAGAGAAAGAGTGAAAATTCAGTTGTCCAAAGTCCTCTCTTCAGATGAAACTAAAGTTTCATTTGGAAATCAAGGATTTAGAGTCTGGAGAAAGAGTTGAGAGGCTCTGAATACACAATACTTTAAGTCCAGTGTTCAGTTTCCACAGGGGACCTCAGTGACGATGTGGGTGCAATGAGATCTGTTGGTGTTGGTCCACTATTTTTTATCCAATCAAAGGTCAGTGCAGCTTTCTAACAGGATGTTTTAGAGCACTTCATGCTTCCCTGATCCCACAGAACAGGGGACTCAAAGCTCCAAACTCCTCCACTAGAATGCCACTTTTAGATGCGTGCCTGTTTCAACACACCTGAATCAAATAATTAGGTTATTAGGAGGTCTTTGCAGAACTTGACTGCATGCTGAGCAGGTGATTAAGGCATTTGATACAAATGTGCTGGCCAGGGACGCATCTAAAGGTTGCAGGACACAGGCCACCCGAGGACTGCAGTTTGGGACCTCTGCCTTAAGGACACTAAGTGCTATTGTCAAGAGGAAGCGGAGAGACACCAGACTGATCAATGCACATGAGCCGAAGGCCGGCAGTAAGGCAAACTGGGCTTCCTGAACACCTCAGCAGTGCCGCAGGCTGATTGCCTCCATGCCAGACTGCATTGATGCAGTACTTAATGCAAAAGGAGCCCAGAGCAAGTACAGTCCAGATACTGTACAGTATATTGACATACTTTTCATTAGCCCAACATTTCTACATTAAAAATAATTGTTTAATGATTAATGAAATATTTTGATTTCTGAATTGTAGGTTTTGGTCCATAAACGTGAAATAAATTACTCTGTGTGTAATGAATCTATACAAAATTAGTTTTAACAAACACACATTAGACGACATTCTAATTCATTTAGGCGCACCGATATAAATCACTCACGACTCTAAGCAGCTCACTGCTCTGTGTAGGAAAAATGAAACTTCAGATTCATCAATTACACGAGTTGGGAGGAAACAGTGGGGGTGATGAAAAGATGTCTGAAAAGAGAAAAAAAAAGCTGTCGATAGTAAAGCAATTCTCGCTGGCTGCCAATTTAAATCAACAATCACAGCTTGGTTCTGTGTAATCAGTTTAATTTAAAACGCTGTCAGATTTTTTTTATGGCTGGAAGAGACCCTGGAGCAGCAGGATTTACTGTAGCTAGATGCAGGGCAAAAAAAAGCCCACAAGTCCTCAGCAGTTCATCATCTCAGTTAATGATGTGTTCCTAGTGTTTGTCCCAGATGACACACGTTATAGCCCACAAAACTCATTTGCATCACATTGTATTAAGTCACTTCTGCTCTTTAAATCAGGTTCCTATCAGGGGACAGAAACTTGCAAGTCGTTGCAGCGAGTTAAATCACATCCCTGCGGGTCGGAAAACTTACTTGGACGTGGTTCGACCGGAGTGTTGCCAGGGAAACAGGACATTGCCCACAGCTGCCCGGTAGCTGTAGACGCCCAGGAGTCCGAGCGCCAGGGCGACCTTCGAGACCAGCGAGCAGTGTCTTTGAACCAGGAGGTAGATGAGGAGCAAGCAGAACACAGACAGCATGGACAGCATCATCTTGTGTTCAGAGCTGAAAAATGACAACAGACAAAAAGTCATGGGAGGTGAGAAAGAAACAACCTGCAGCCTAATATAAGGAAGATCCTTTGAAATTTTATTCGGAAATATATATATATATTTTGGATGTTTGCGCACACTGTTGACTGTAGTCAACTATTTACATCTCAAGACAGGATGAGCAAGAATTCATCCTGTCAAATCAGTTAAAATGATCAAAGCAAAACACTTGATGACTGAAGTAGAGTATTTAGAATATGAATCACTGTCAGTCATATCATGCAGCATCAGTTTAAAACCTTAAGAAGATCCATTTTAAGCTGTTTACCGGATTTAGGAGTATACCGTAAGAAATTACGCCACGCTGAGCACGGACAAGAAATAATAAGGCCTCAAAGGACATATCAAAGCTGAGCAGAAGCTGTGTATTTAGCCATTAGCTGGATCAGACAGCTGTGTAAGTTGGATGTTTTGAGACGAGACGAGGCACATGGCTACCTGGATCTCATTATACAGGCAGCAGGTAGGAAGAAAGGGCAACATTGGACTGAGGAAAGGTCAGAATCCACATCTCTATTCCACAATGTGATGCATGTTCAAGAACAAACTATGATCCCCCCGGCCTGTGCTGTTGTCGGAATATTAATGTCCTGCAGAACAGTCACAGTTTCCCTGTGAAATCACAGTTTTCTACAGTCGGAGCAATCACAGACGGCTATCTTCCCTCCTTGAAATGCAAAGTGGAGGGTCCTGTCAGTTTCACAGCCAGAAAAACAAATCTGAAAGGCATCAGTGTCAGCAGACGAGACATATGTTGTATTCAAATATAAATCCTTTTTCTAAATGTCTGGCAAGACGTGCTGCTATTACAGAATTAGCTTCATGTGAAATACACTAAACCAGTTCAATTATGGCCGCTACAATATGTGATAACCTTTGTCTTTCAATGACTAAAACTCTTCCCCTGAAGAACAGGAAATGACTGGTTATATTGATATGTTATGACTAGCTGTAGGTGGACAGGCAGACAGTGAAAAGTTATATGCTTTTTAACTGAGCATGCCGAGTGTGGCTTTAGAAACACTAATATGTTTGTTTCTTTTAATAATAAATTAATTCCAGAGTGACAGCTGAATTTCTCTCCTTAAATATTAAATCCTGCCTATTTACAGTCATTTTGTTCTGCCTCAACTGGTTTTTAACTCTCACCAAGCACCCGCCCCTTGCTTGGCCAGATGGAAAAAGATTTCTTTCTGGGCCGGACATGGTCTTACAGAGACCAAGAACCAAGACGAAAACGGATCGAGACACATTGTGAGATCAATGAAGCCTATATTATTTTAATAACTCCAGGGTTAGTTCCAATTTTAGTCTGCTTATTTAAAACAAACATTGAGCTTAAAAATAAGCAGAAAGTCAGACTAGTACTGCAATAGCACAAGTCTCCCATGTCTTTGTTTTAATGTTGCCCGTAATAGGCCTCCAGAGTTGACGTTTTAAATTCAATTTAGAATTTATAGCAAAGGAAGTACGAAAACATAATCACATTAATTGTTTCAAGCAACATTAGCACCTATTCATCCAATCAGTAGTCCAATAGAACCAACCTGTTAAGCCAATGACTGACATCTGGGAGGTGGGCCCACTGAACTCCTGTTTGGTTGAGGGAGCGAAGCAGCCGGCAGCAAACCAGAGTAAAGGGTGGCGTGGCCAGAGCTAACCATTTCTCTGAGATGATCTCTGGTTTGGGGTGAACAGAGGAGTGACGGTCCTTGGAAGGAAGGAGATGCTCCTCCTCATTTCCAGAGCCTCTCTGTTCTCTGAAGTACTTTCTGCACACGTCCTGGAAGACGGCGAGACAGAGCGTGTTGAGCAGGAAGTACCAGGTTTGATGCTCCTCTTCTACAAAACTGCTCGCTGCCAAGCTGAGTGTGTGACCGATGGTTCCTGCCAACAGCAAAACATCTAGGTCTGACAGCGACCACTCCCCACTAGAGCTCCTCACAGGAGACTGTAAGAGAGAAGGAAAACGGACAATAAAATGGCTGTTTCACACAGGAAAATGTGAAGAAAATACAACAAAAGACACAAAACAATTATTTGCATGACATACAGTCAGGTAAAATGTTCAATAATTAAAAAAATAACTGTTTGTTGTGATAACCACCATGTCAATCAGAGTTTAGTAGTCTTATTCCCTCAGGAATGGGACGGCACTTTCTGGCTGTTCTTTATTGTAAGTGACGATACTTTTTTCCAAATGGCAGGAAATTAAACGGATCTTGGGAGAGATGAAAGGAATCTCCAATAATGCTGAAGGCTTTTACTGAGCGTCTATTGGTCTCCAGAGGGGGAAGAAATATTCAAGATGATTTCCCAATAATTGACTTTCACCCCAGTCAGTCACCATTATCAACCAAAACATTTGGCACACCTCCTTATGCTGCCACAATCAATCAGGTCAATGTCAAAGAACATCTGAGGGGGCCTGAGTGCCCTGGTGGAAATGATCCTTCTATTGGACCCTGCAAGCCCAAATAAGAATTGTTTTTGTTATAAAAAGGGTGGTTTTAGCAGTTCTTATGCATGTTTTTATGCAATATCTGCAAAGAAAATCTAGAACAGAAGGACACCAATGGTACAATGTAATGGTAAAAGTAATTTAATGTTTTATTTTTCTAAATATCTCCGTATCTATGGAAAGGACTCTCCCAGTTTTCTTTCTAGAAAATAAATGTTTTTTATTTCCTTTGTAAAATGTAAATGATTCATTTTGTTGTAAAATCTGAAAATAGAAATAAATTATAGTTTAATTTCCTGAGCTTGAAAAGAAAACATTTCATTTAGTAGGTATAAAAAATTCTTCCTCAGCTATTTTCATAAGGCCCACCATGTCTGGTGGTTTGTCTGGTTCACCAGCATGTCTTGGTTTTCATTTTCTGGCTCATTGATGCATTTACCTTGGTCGTTTTTCCTTCTCAACAAGCTGTCGCATCAGTCAAATCATACAAATTATACCTTTTTTTCTATTTTATTACCAAGTACAATCTAAATTGTCCAAAGTGCTTCTGTATTCATCCCGCAACCCCCTTTACCCTGACAGCCCAGAATTAAAACCAGTGCAACCAGTTGCCTTTAAAACCAATGATTAAAGTTCAGCTGTTGGCCACCAGATGTTCTGAGGAGGCCTCAGAGGTTTGTTAGAGAACAATAGCAGACAAACAGCTTCATGAAGACCAAGGAACACAGAGAGCAACAAACAATCGCAAACCTACCATTAGTTGGTCGTATACCTAAAATTTGACGGAGTAAGGAGAACATTAATCACAGGAGTAGCCAAGAGGCCCCTGGTAACTCTAGAGGAGCTGCAGAGATACACATCTCAGGTGAGAGAATGTGCTGTGTGGAAAAGAATGTAAACAAAATTATATTTTTGAAAGAAACTCATAAGAGTTCCATTTGCAGGGTGCCACAATGTGTGTCGCGGACACAGCAAACATAGAAGAAGGTGCCCTGGTGAGATGGGAGCAAAATTAAACTTTCTGGCCTAAATGCAAAATGCTCTCTGCTACAGAAAACTAACACTGCATATCAACCTGAACACACTTCTCCACAGTGAGACATGGTAGTGGGAGCATCATGCCTTTTCTTCAGCAGGTTAACAGCAGCTCAGATTAGAGAACAGGTCAATGCCACACAGAGTTCTAGCAGCAGACACATCTCTAGAACAACTGTTAAGAGGAGACTGTTTGAATCAGGCCTTCATGGTAAAATAGCTGCTAGGAAACCACTGCTGAGGACAGGCAACAAGCAGAAGAGACTTGTTTGGGCTAAAGAACACAAGGAATGGACATTAGACCAGTGGAAATCTGTGCTTTGGTCTGATGAGTCCAAGTTTGAGATCTTTGGTTCCAACCACCGTGTCTTTGTGCGGCGCAGAAGAGGTGAACGGATGGACTCTACATGCCTGGTTCCCACCGTGAAGCATGGAGGAGGAGGTGTGATGGTGTGGGGGTGCTTTGCTGGTGACACTGTTGGGGATTTATTTAAAATTGAAGGCATACTGAACTGTCTGGCTATATTAATTTGATACACCTCAGATGTTTTAGAGGAACAGCACAAAAACACAAGCCTAATACACACTCGAGATATGTTTCCCTCACCCACCTCTGTGCTTCAGTATCACAGCTGTCAGTGGGATAATTAACAGGTTCAAACTACCTCCAAGATGATTCATATTACAAGGTTTCTAAACTCAAAAGCTAACCCCATGACATCTATTAAATAGCTTGTGTACCTTATAGCAGAAAAGCAACATTTTTAACCCTTTTTAGATGCCACAGTAATGTAGACCTTTGCAGGAAAAATAAGTTAACTGATGTTCACCTTTTACAATTTCTCTCTACACTGCTTTTTAAAGTTGGACTATATTTTTCAAACCATCAGATAATCCATCATGTTAATACTTTCTATATAACAGTCACTTCCTGCCTTGGCACTGCAAACAGTGACCGTGAACTGTCATCCATCAATTGCAGCTCGTCTCTAGAGGATGAGCCCATCCTTAAATCTGGAGTTTTTCCAGCTACGCACTCGTATGCAAATTATTTTATGTAGCGCAAAGTCAGTTCAAACAGAGTTCAGCCAACCTCTTTGGTCAGCAGCAATATTTCACCCCCGAAAACAACAGACATGCATCACAGCCTGCGCTCACCTCGATGACAAAGAGAGACTGAGTTGTTACATGCACTACCTGCAGGCTACGGCACTGAGCCCGCTCTGGGAATGGGCTGCTTGAGAATTGATTTTCCTTCAAAAAATACAAAGAAACACAGGCCGGTTTTAGAACAAATGCCTGTTTTCTTCTACAACACATTCGATCGTTAAACATTTAGTTATAGTAGTTTTATTCAAAGAGGACAAAAACAAGGAAGAAACGACAGTTAACTGTGTCATATTTATGACCTGAAAACTGAAGTTGCAATTTTGGTTGTTTTTAAAGAAAGTCTCTAAAGTTATAATGTTGATTTGAAGTTATTATAAATAGCTTCAAATAGCATTTCAGAGCTGTTAAGCCAGATCATTGGGTAATCACTGTTCATGTATTCTATTATCAAAGATCCTTCAAGTACTGAAAAGATAATTGAAGTTTAGTGTTATAGAAAAACTAATGGGCATCACGTATCATTTTCTTCTTGGAAAGCAGTAAACTTGAAAAATATACTATATCTAATGCGTTTCCACTTCTAAATTGTTTCAAAGCAAATAAAGCCCATTTGTAGGACTTCTTACTAAAATAAAGTAAGGAACAGCAATTTTGCAGAATCAAGACAGCATAATAACATTCAGCGGAGGAATTTTACGGAAAACAACCAATGTTATCTATGTGTGCGGCTTCAAGTCTTTATTTTGTCACGTGTCTAAATGTGGGTCTAAGATGAGGAAATGAAGCATTAAGCGTATATCTCTGTACATACATCACTTCCGATGTGCCCTAATTTAGTGCATGTGTATTGGGATGAAGAATATAAAATGTGCAATGTTATACCAAGTACATTCAGTGATTTACTCAGGAAACAGGTCAGACGGCTCCCCTGTTTTGTCAGCCTCAAGTATTCAGCATCCCAAGGTGAATGAATTTTCAATGGTGTAGACAGTGCACCTGCATAGTGTAGCATGAGATTAATGTGGAAGCATAAAACTTTGTTTGGTAGATTAAAAGTGTTACTATTGTTTTTACCATATGTGAAAAGGAATTCTGTGTAAATTGTTCTGGACATAAGAAAAAGTTATTCTTAGCAGGCCTGTTTTGAGTCTTGTTGGGCCAATTTTTGGGCCCAACAAGACAATTGTTCGACGCGGTACAGAGATTGTCCACAGATGTGGTTCCTCGGTGGCTGCAAGGGAGGTAAGCTTAAATGCAGCTTATAGGTAGCAGTCGAAGATAGAGATAGGAAGGAAGAGACATATAGAAAGAGAGATAGAACTGCAAACGATGTAGAGAGAAAAACGTGTGAAGAACAGTTGTATTTATCATAGGAGGTCACAAAAAAAAGGGCTAGGATCCATCATGAAAAAATGAAGCTTTTACATGGGTTGAATCTTTTTTCTTTTTTGCAAACTGTGATTTCTACAAGTCGACAATTTAGGTGTGCGCCATTTTAGTTAGAAAATAGCAAAAAATAAAGGTGTTCATACATTTTTGTGATTGCTTCTTGATGGCACTTTGAATGCTCATCAATCTTTCTTGCAACACAAAACGTGGGAAGAAAACTTTCTGGGATCTGTATAAATTAAAAGTTGTGTTTACATGTCAGTGAACTCCTAATACACAGCAAGTTGCTCACACACTGTAGTGGCATCTGGTTTAGCTACCTAACATATTCAGTTAATTAGAATACGAGTCCCGATGAGGCTCGTTTGTCAGAATAAAAGTAACTTTTGAAAATAACAACCTTTAAAAGCACTTTCATTAAGCTTAACATTTTATGTATTCGAAATGTTTTTCACTAGTCTGATGTAATATTCTAATCTTAAATGTGTTTTCATTAGATGTAAGCTGAAAATCATAATTAACAGAAATAAAAGCTTGAAATCATCAGTCTCTGTGTAATTAAACTTAGTGAACTGAGTTACTGAAATAAACAAACTTTTCAATAATATTCTAATTTATCGAATAGGTCTGTACACAGTTATAAGGTCGATCTATAGGCGAGACGGCATCATGATGAGGAAAAACAGCTTCTGAATTCATTTTTATCACATCTGACGGTACGTCAGTTTTGAAACTATGTTGTGATTACTTGTATTTATTTATATCACATTTTTGCAGGAAGAAGATTTAAAACAATGTAAAATTTAAAAAGGAACAGTTGTCCTGTGTATAGGCACTCTAGCCAAAGGCAATCTCGCAGACCCAGTCCCAGGTTAGGCTTTTAGAAGTTAACCTTTCAAAGTAACATTACAAAGACACATTTTTAAAACAGTGAAACAAGACTTCAATGAAGCAAAATAAAAATATTATATATCATGATAATGGCTATGCATAAAAGGTGCTGAACAGGGAAATCTGCACAAGTTTCAGTGTTCAGATCTTTGTCTCTGGACTGAGGCAGAACCTACAAGAAAGGCTCGGAACTCCACATTACTAATATCAGCACCATGTGGGTCACGCTGACCTGGAAGAACCACAGGATGCAGGACTTTGTCAACTTCTGTTCAAGTAATACCTCTGCTGTACATTCAACATTTTCACCAAACTTTCTTTCATGCGCCCTTATTGAACCTTTAAAAAGGAGTATGGGACTTTCACCACATTACTCTTACATAAGCCGTAATTCAGAAAAACCTTTGGGCAGACCTAGTAATTTAACAGTAATGGTGCAACTGTATTGTAACATTATCAAAAGATCTCGACAGGCGTGCGAGGTTTCCTAACGGAACAGCTAAAATACTTTACAGCAGCCTCTTCCAACCACAGCACTGAAACAAAACATGTTGCATCCTAATAATCGTCAGGAGAACCTAAAGCAGTTTTAAACTACAGCAGCCCATCGTGTAGGTCAAGACCACATTGAATCTGAGTCATGCTTTTGATGTATGAAACATATATATTTAGTGACACGGTTCTACTGACTGTTCCACTAGGTAGAGGAACTTAAAGCAGTTAAAGTAACCAGATGTAAAAAAAACGACTGGACTGTCATTTTTGTTGTTAACAGATAATACCTATAAATTATTTTCTGTAGATTAGCCATCTCAGTCATTTTAGCACTGTTATTTTTTCTAACTAAGCTAGGCAGCATGTTGCTGAATCACTATATAAATGAATCAAGCAGACAGGAGTCCCTTAGTATTGATCTTCTCATCCACCCTTGAACCCGAGGCTCTTCCGCTGACTTGAAAAGTCTAAATGGGAGAAATATTGTCCAGGGGGCCTCGGGGCCAGCGTGTACAGTTGTACATTAATCAATCAAAATGAGTGGAGGCCTAATGTGCTGAGGGAAGGATGCTGCGCTTCTGCGCTGTCAACAGTGCTCTCTGCACCGCGGCAGAGCACCCTGAAGAAACATTTTTAAAAACATGACCTATGGAGCCTCTAAATGTGGTGTTTAGCATCAAATTACTGTTAAATGTTTAGTTTTAGTCATATGTTTACCATTTTTTAAATTAAAACATATGAATCATTTGTGCTGCTTCAGAAAGTCAGTCTTGGGTCTGGTATGTGTGATTTATTCCAGCGGCACAGCTCTAAACCAGCCTTTCCATCATGTCCCAGTGAGAAAGTATTCTGACCCAGCCATCTGTGTTATGACTTCTCATTGGAAAACATAGCTGTTTCACCCGCGCCAAGAAAGAAATCTTGTTTTTCTATTGCTGTCAGACTCCACTGAACTTTAAAAAAAAGTTATGAAATTCAATTAAATCATCTGTTACAGGCCTCCTTTTCCAGTAACAGTGGTGTCTTAGAGTTATACAGTGTTTCTGCGTCTCATGTGTCTTTAAGGGAAACGGCAAACTCATTACAGGGTCATTCAGTTCAAATTCTAATTATATCCTGTTGGAGCAGAAAGTAAGCCAAGTTCACCAAGCCAAACTCTATGGCTCACTTTTGAATTTAGATAAAAATGAATATTATACCCAAACATGTTTTCTTACCCCTTATTCTCATTTTGCAAAAGTACATTGTTAAACGGTCATACTTTACCCTTTAAAAAAAACAAACTGAAAGGTAACAGGTATTCAGTTGGAAAAAGCAGATCCTCACGCAGATTACTTTAATGTGACAATATCACACAGTAACGTTAATAGCGGCACGGCGCCCTACATTAAGGCTTCAAGCCTTAGCTCCAGCAATCAGTGGGTCAGTGGAAACAGCAGGTTCCGTGCAGAGCAGAGAGAAAGGAGCGGACCCGTGAAACCTAAACAGGGCCAATGGAAGGGAGGCAATAGAGAATCTGGGGAGGGAGGTAAAGATTGAGGTTGGAAGGCCTGTCTGCCAACACCTCAAAGACTTGAGCTCATCAAAGACAACTCATCAAAAAGCCAGAGAAACATGCAACAACCTGGTCATCATTTATAAGCAGGGTTTGACTGTCCTAATGCCAATAAAGATTTACCTCGATTATCAAGAAAGGTTAAAATAATTTTTGACATGTCATTTATTTATTAAAGAGTTTTGTTTTTAGAACTGATAGTAATTTTATATTATCTTTGGAGAGATGCCGGCCTGTCTCGTTTTTTCTGAGAAACTAATTTCTGGGATGAAAGAAGAATAATCATAACTCTAATTCAGCCAGGATGGTGAAAAATGTGATCTCAACTATAAATGAAGACAAATACATGGTATTACCCAAAAAATAATATTGGATATCACACTTTTCAGATTGTTTTTGTAAAAATATGTGAAAACCATGCATCAGTTTCGTTCACCTTACAATTAGGTGCTACTTTGTGCGGGTCTGTAACTAGGGTGTCCAAAGTGCGGCTTATGACCTCAACCCAAGAACGGTAGAAATTTGGCCCAACAGCAAAGGCAGTTTGTGGAGATGGACCCTTTTTAATTTTTTTAGGCAAGGTTTTATTTTTGCTTTATTTCAAAATCATAATCAGTAGAAGAACAAAAATCCAGCGACCTCTACCGGAAAGCAGGCTTGGGCTCACAAATTCATTAAACTTGTTTAAATACAGTGTTTTTAAAGAAAGACTGCCTGATATCCCATTATTGCTGCTAAAAATTGATTAAAATGTCTTTCTGAGGAAAGATAATAGAGATCAATCAACTGACTTAAAAATGTTTGGAGATTGTTTGGTATTCTTTTAATAAGGGAATGGTCCAAGGCCCTTTTTATGTTTATGTACATTTTCTATAAAAATCTGCTTACTTTATTTGAGTTAAATCTACCTCATTTTCAAGCCAGTAAAAAAATGTATTATTACAACAAATTTCACAATGAAATGAACTCAATGACTGCCCCACATGGCAAACAGTCTTACAAACACTGTTGCCCTAGCATATAAAACGCCAAAAAAATACATTAACGTTTTTGGTCGTTTGGGACAAAACTCTAGTGGTGTCAATACTTTGGCAAGGAACTGTACACATTAAAATAGCCAACCTTTATTATCTAATCTTGATATTAAAAAGGAAAGGACTTTAGAGATATTAAGTGCTTTGCTCTTACAGGTGTTTGATAGTCTTGCAGGTAGAGATGTGCTTTGATTGCAAATCCATAAACATCTTTTTTAGAACAAGACACTGAAGATTGCATTACATTATGCTTCTTTTGTGTCTGCAGTCAGGAACAGCAAGGACAAATCTATGCATTGCTTTTAAAGTAATCCATGAGAACTTACAATTGATTTCAGCACTGACAGAAAGCTAGTCTATGAACGCTAAAACAGTTTGACTGAAGATGGCTCTTTGAAGAATTGTTAGCAGTTCCAGGTATAAATATATTTAGATCAGTAAATGTATCTGTGGCCGGGCTGAAAATTAAATGAACACAAATAACAGCTTTCAGAGCCGGGGACGGATAAAAGGAAGGCAGTCGGATCAATAAATGTGAAGTTTTGTGTGCTTCCACAGCAACATACATTTAGGGACTGCTAAATGAATCACTTCAATACAGCAGGGTCTGAACATCAGAACATTTTTGCCTCAATCAGCATTGACATTAACATTGCAATGTTTTTGCTTCTGCACATAAGAGATAGTATATAGGTCTATATAGTAAAAGCCCTCTGGTTTAACACATATTTAAGCTCCTTTCACCTTCACGGTGGACTTGAAGGGGTTTCTTCCAGGACTGAAGCAGCATGGGTGGTCTGCCACCATTACGCCTCAGAGCAGCTGAGTGAGGTTGCAGAGCCGGGATGTGAGAAAACGGGTGAGGTGACACAGCAGCGATTCATTACGTAAAACAGCACTTCAGTTGCTACTGCTTCCGTGATGATGGCCTCTGCCAGGTACAGACCCATCAGAGAAATCACAAAACCTTCATTTAAAACGTTTGACATACAAATGATAACAATAATAACATTAAGAGGCAAAAAAACAAAAAACATTTTGAAAGTCAAATTTTGCTTTATTTAATTTAATAGCATTGAATGTGAAAATGATTTTAGTGTCCATTTCCTAAAGATTATAGGACTGATTTCTGCCAAGGTTCAATTTTACAATTTAAATTACCCAGAAAAGCTGCAGTTTTATTCACTTCTTTGCCACCTCAAAAGAATGTATGTTACCATTTCATCCCCAAATACTTACTATATTGTGCCTATGTACCGGTGCATATCTTCCAATTTCTCTCGATAGTATTTTGATGAATTGGGGAACTACATATTTAAAGAAAAAAATTTAATCTGACATAATTTTGATCTATTTTTATTTTAGTTGATTGTGGTTCTAGTTCCTTTTGGGTCAGTTGACTGTAATGAGATATTATGACTGAACTGCTGATGTCATCTACTCAAGTCTCCCACTACTTTTCCATATAGTGAGCAGATTATAGCAGAATAAAGGAGTGTAACAATACATTCAGCCCATGAGATGGGATGCCACACATAATTGGGTTTGGAAGGATGCAACATGATTTTTATCAACATTTTGGTAAAACTACGAATGTCCACATTGTTGTTTTCACAGAGTAAAGGTTTCACAGATCCCAAATGGTATTTTTAATCAGGGTAGAATATATCAGTCCAGGGTTGTCAAATTCCAGTCCTTGTGGAGAGATATCCAACAACTTTTAGATACGTCTCTGCTTCAACACATTGAATCAAACATTTCGCTCATTAGCAGGACTCTGTAGAACTGGCCTGCATGCTGAGACCCTCATTCAGCCATGATTCAGATATGTTGGAGCAGGGACAAATCTAAAAGTTGCAGGGCACCAGAAATGTCCATACAGTGTGGCTGTATGGATTAGTTATGCTCTACTAATTCTACAGGAGTCCTAATGTAAAAAAAAAAAAAAAGCAATGTACAGGCTTTATTTGTGTTTTCACAAATAAATTAGGAAATGCATTTCAAATTGTTTTATAGAACTATAAGAAACCTGAGAAATAGCCCTTTAGTTTAGCACCATGTGGATGCTTGAACCAGACGCCAACTTCAACACTGTAAGTGGCAACTTGAGATCTACTTCCTGCTCATAGCTAAAAATAAGATTCTCAAACAATGATACAGGGGGTCTAGTTCAAGTTAATAATGCAACATGCCCAACAATCAGTCACATCCCTGTACAGCATGCAGGTACAGCACATTGCAGTTTCTGTTAAATTATGACTTCCATCCACTTCAGGGGTTTGAGCTTCTTCCCTCTGAAAGAAAAGTCTTAGTCCCTAAATGTAGTACCAGAAGTTTTAAAAACAGCTTGGTTCAGACTACTGTTACTGAACTGAGCAAGCTGATATGATACTGCCACTCTCAATTGATTTTAATGGATTTATCAGGTTTTATTAAGTCTAGATAATTTCGGTTTCATTGGCTTTATCAAAAAATACATTTCTCACATATTTATCATATTTTTAAGTCTTGCTCTCCTTATCTGTGTCCTGCTTTGATTTGAATTATGGAGCCTGGAGCACTTTGAGCACTGTTATATTTTTTTCAAATGTTTCTGGTTGTGTTACGATGTTTGTATGAATGTGAACAATTTGAACCACTGCAAAACAAATCTAGGTATCAATAAAATGTCATGCTATGAGCAGGTACAGAAAAGCCACAATGTGTGGCTAACAGCAAAGAGAGTAAAAGAGACCAAACATACAAAATTATAAAAAGGCAAAACAATCAGCAGCCCACAGAACCGTATATAGAAAGAAAACAAAGTTCCTGGTGGAGTGTGGGGGGAAAACTTCACAACAGCCTAAAAAAAAAGACACAATACTCCAAGATCTAATAATTTATGGATATGATGGACACATGTTTAACCAAGAGATGAGGAACAGTTTAAACAGATTAGTTCTTTTTTGATCAAATCAAAAACAACTTAATTTCTGTTATTCCACCAGACAAAAATAACAAACAGACTAGATGATTTATAATAAAAGCTACTTCAGGTGTTAGAGCTTGTTTTAGTGAATTATAAAACAATTAACACTGTGGGGAGATGGGATGTCTTCCTAATAATAATGATAAGGTTGTTGGCCCAGACATTGCAAAGAACCACGTTTATGCCTCATTTTGCACAATGCAACTTGGAAGAAATGCTACTGCTAGTGTTTTTAACAATGTCAAACACAAACCAGGAAGCTGTTAAGGTCCAACTCCAACTATGTACATTCATTGATTGTGGAAAATATGGAGAAGTCATCAGCTCTAGAAACATTTGTGCACCTTTGACTTGTTTCTTGCTTTTTTATTAGAAAACTGGAAGCAGCTTTTTCTCTCTGGCCTCAGCCAGCACAGTAAAAGTTTTATGAAGCACTACCGTGTGTGTTTAAATGAATTAGCCATCCCTGGTATAAACTAACCCCTACCTCTAATCTTATTGTATTCCTGTGCAATACTGTAGAATAATTAGGGAGTAATTAAGTGGCTCTTTGCAATCATTGATTAAAAGAGAGCCATTCAGTCAGAGTTTGTTTAAAACATTTAAATTCTTCTGAAAATCAACCAATTAAATAGCTTTTGGAGATTCGAATTTTCACAAACAGGTCCAACAGAGAAGCATTGAACTAAATCAAAGTGCAGAAATAACTATTTTGCCTCTTAAAACCTTGGAAAAATATTGATAAGAGCAAAAGAACCTAAGTAAACGGATATGGCCCTAAACTAACTGAATATTTTAAGCTTTTTTTCTACAAACACAAAGAAAGATGTTTACATATGAAATAAAATATCTGTAGTAAAGGCATGTAAGGATGCTGGAAGCAGTAACATGAGATTTCTCCATCGTTTAGGAGCCAGTTAACAAACGTTCATCTTGCATGTTGAGGCGTTTTCTGCAGCACAGTACACAAGTTATTCCAGATATTTACATACTCTGCAGAAAAACACACAAAACAATTTTCTTCACTGTGTGACATTAAATCAGCGTAAACGTTTCCTGTTTCAGGTCAGTAAGGATTACCAAAATTCTTTGTTTTTGCTGAATGCCGGAATAATGACAGAGTATTTTCATTTGCATTACTTTCAGTCAGAATCTTACAAACACTAAGATTACAGTGGCTTTCAACAGTTAAGTTCATTTGCTAAATGTAAGTTGAATGGAGGCAGACCTGTGGAGGCAGAAAAAATGTGTTTGGCCATAATCACATCAATACATCTGGAGGAAAAAGGGGAAACTTACAAGCTTGAGAACACCACGCCAATTGTAAAGTACAGGAGTGGCGGCATCATGTTATGGGGTGTTTTGCAGCAGGAAGGACGGGTGCACTTCACCATACAGGTGGCATCATGAAGAAAGAACATTTTGTGGGAATATTGCAGCAACGTCTCAAGAATTTAGCCAAGTTTAAGCTTGCGAAAAAAGGGATCTTCACACTAGACAAGACACTTAGAATACTGCCAAGTTAGTTATAAAGTGTCTTGAGGATAGCATAGCCAATGTTTTCGGGAGCCCATAAGAAAGCCCTGATCTCAGTCCAATAGAAAATATGCAGGCAGAGCTTAAAATGTGTGTGTGAACAAGTCAGCCCACAAACCTGACTCAGTTACACCAGTTCTGTCAGGAGCAACGGGGTGAAGTTACAGAAAACTGATACCGAAACCATTTCAACGAAGTGAAACAGCCATTCTACTAAACACTAAGGAACTATACTACTATAATGCTATGTAAACAGCTGTAACTGACCAAAAATAGGAAATATTTAGTCAGATTTAATGTCAGAAAGTGAGAAAAAAATGTGATGTGTCTTTTTATATATATGTATAAATATCTGGTTTCAACACTAAATAAATATGAAAGAAAATCAACCTGAGGATGAACATCCAGGACAGCTTATGCCAATGTTTGGGTGGTATTATGAGGTCCCACTCACCTTCCCATGAATCTCTGGTCGAAGGGGGAGTCTCCGTGTTGCTACTGAGATCAGAATGCAAAACATCGCTGAGGAGAAGGCAACAGCAGCAAACACGAGACCCCAGGAGAGACTGCAGAAGTAACAGGAGCTCTCTGCAGATGTGCACACCCACACGTGCACCGAGGCAAGGAGCAGGCACAAGAGGTAGAAAGGCAAGGAGAGCAGGGAGGAGAGGACCGGAAGGTCCACCGCTGCGGCACAGCTGAGGGCTTCAGGCATAGCCAGCAGTAAGACCAACAGGAGCTTAAAGGCCAGGGGAGAAGGAGGAGAGGTGAGGAAAAACAAAGTTTTATCAAGTTTGATCAATACAACTGTCATGTTGAATGTTAAAAAGTAAGAACCTCATCTCTCTACTGTAATGTTACATACCAGGATATAGAATAAACTTAGTAGATGTCTTTAAGACAGGGGTGCCCAAGTCCAGTCCTAAAGAGCTACTATCCTGCAATGTTTAGATGCATCCCTGCTCCAACACACCTGGATCAAATGGCTATATTCTTTCATCAGCATTCAGGCATCCAGCTCTGCAGAGGCCTGGTAGTGAGCCATCCATTTGGTTCAGCTTTGGAGAAAGGGTGCATCTAAAAGTTGCAGGGTAGTATCTCTTGAAGACTGGCCCTGGCACTGCTGCTTTAATAGACATTATTTTTCAGGTAAATCTTCCAAACAAGCAGCCATCAAGGTTCAGTCTATTTTCTAACTCAACTGTCAACACCACTTTTGAACTTTTCAAACATGGCTATGTAACAATTGGTTCTCTTAGATCATTGCTGACATCGTTCCTCCCTGGCATTGTGTTGCTCAGTTAATATGATCAGCAGCATCTGACTACCATTTTCCTCTTAATGGCATACCCATTTACAACTTTAACACTTGCAAAGTTAATACCGAGAGATGCAACAACTAATCAAATGCAACATCTTGACTGGTTTTGGGCTAGCCAGAAGCTCCAAAAGACAACCTTTTGCTGGACGAAGACATTCTCTAGGATTCCCTAGGAACTACACACAGAAATGCAAGCTACACCCCCTGCTCCAGCGACTGCTCTGTCTCACACAGTGGTTACACGCTACCGCTGCTCCTAATACAAATAATTAATCACTGCTAACGATCGGATGGCCGTTAAAAATATTTTCAATTCTGTTCTAGTTTCTTTTTCTTTTATAGTTCTCGTTGAGAAATAACAACCTGCAAACTGAACTGAAAATTCTGATCGATGCGTCCCTGATTAGAATAATGGTTGTGAATTCACTTACATGATCCTGTTTACAGCGGGATCTAATAGATTATTTTAAAAGCGAAATAATGTTTTCATTTTTTAAAAATGTAAAAATTAACATTTTTGTTGCCAAAGTGTATAACACAAATTAACTTTCCATTTTTTATGCCTATTTAAATGTTACTGGCATTAAATTCATCAAAACACTTCATAAAATGTTAAGAATTGTGATTTTTTTTTTAGATTCTCCTTTTTATTATTATTTCCTGCACAACTGTGACAGTCAATGAGCAAACCAATTAACACAACACTGCCATACGGGAACAAACCCTGACAGAAACTCTCGGGTCCTCACCTGGAACACATAGACCATTCCTGCAATCATTGAGTACATGTCGTATTTGCCCAGCTGTTTGCTCAGAGCAGAACTCATGGCAGCCAGCGCCTCCAGGTACTGCTTCAGGACTTTTTTGCCCATGTTGGTCAGCACCTCAGAGGTGTTTCCTTCTAGGTAGAGCTTCATCCAGCTCCCATGAGCCTTTTCTGCCACACGAAACTGTTCGAAGCCAGCCTCTGGATTGGAGGGGAAAAGAAACAAGGTGATTTCACTGTGAAAAACACAGTTTTAAATAATTTATGTTATTTTGTTATCAAGAACAGATCATCTACTATGGTGTTTAAAACCGTTTTTAACTTTGAATGGCAACGTAAACAATTAAAACATATACAACTGACATATTTAAAGAAAATTGTAATTTAAAGTACAAGCATACAAACCTGCTAGCAGTATTATAAGCTGCCTAGTCTGATAACTATATATATCCAGCTATTGTGCAGAATATTTCCCAAAGCATCACACTGCCTCTGCTAGCTTACCTTCTCCCCGTAGAGCATCCTGGTACCATGTGATCTACCAGGTAATCACAGACATGCAACTGGCCTTCCATGTGGTGTAAAACAAAAGTATAATTCATCACCAGGTGATGAATTATACTTTTGCTCTATACCTGCTCTGTGGTTAAGTTCTCATCTTACATAGATGGAGATTTTAGTGGTGGACACCGAGACTAGTCTGCAGGTATGGTGCCCCCTTATGCAACAAATTGCGATGTACCATGTGTTCTCACTTTCTATCAGAACCAGCTTTAACCTCTTCAGCATGTAAAGGTACAGTAGCTTGTCTTTTGGATCTAACCAGATGGTCCAGGGTTTGCTATCCATATGCAGCAATGAGCCTTGGCCACCAGTTCACCATTGCCCTCTGAAAAGCAGCTTTGGTGATGCTCTGACCCAGTCATGTCGTCATCACATGAACCTTGATCAAGTGACATGGGTCACTGGTCATAACTTTATGCCTCGTTAGTGTAAATGAGTAAATGACCATGTATAACATTTTGATTTTATTAGTTTAACTGAGGTTGGAAGGATTTAAATAAAACCCCTGATTTATTTTAACTATTGGCTTTTTGGACTGTTTTGTTTTTTGTAAAGCTCTGAAGGCACAGTTTTTCAGACAGGAAGCAGAGAAAGAAGGCAGGAAGACACAGCACTGGTCCTGAGGTTGGAAGTCAAACCCCAGACAGCTGCATCATGGACATATAGTCTGCCCATGCTACGGCTATGCCATGTACCAACCCTGTGGGATTGTTCTTAATCCAAACTTTGAAGTACTTTATACTACCTTGCCTTAATGCAGGATAGGCTTCCACAAACTGCTGCCACGCACTTACATTTAATCACGAGGAAAACACTGGCCCTTTCTAACGGTTTCAGTAGAAATGAAAGCCCAGTAATCTTATTTAGGACTTCATCCATCTTTTTGACATATGAATGATGTTCTTTTAAATGGAAAAAATCAGAACTAGAATTAGAGTAATTTCTTCCTTGAAGCCTCTGTCTCAATGTTATGTCTTTAAAAAGGGAAGTAGCCCCTGGTAAAACCATTTAGTGTAATTTGTCTGGTTGCTTACTGAGACGAGCTCTGACTTGTTCAGTAGATCAAAAGATACCATAATAAATTTTAGCCGAATGCTTTAGAGGCTGCTTGAAGGGCAGAGCAATGTGTTTTAGCTCAGTGTAAGACACACAGCCTCTTCTATAAACAATATAACACCTATCTCAGCAGCATAAGCATACAGGTGATAAATAGGGACTGAAGATCTATCATACAGAGGGGTTGGAAGACATATTAAAACCTTAAGCCACAGGCATGAATTATACAATATGGATGGCCCTGGCCATGCTTCATGTGTCTAAAAATACAGGGATTGGTTAATGGCTCCTCGAAACGCCCGAGGTTAGTGGCACCGGATAAACACAACATGAAGATTGAAACACGCAAGACGGGCCGGGAATGGGGCAGAGAGAAATAAAAGTAGAACGAGGTTGTTTAAGCCTTGCATCACCAGGCCTGCATTTAAAAAGGCCTGCTTTAATATTCTGGAAGTGATTTCATGTTAAAACTGAGAAAAACAACAAAAGATTCAGAGGCAACACAACATGACCAAATCAGAAAATACCAGACTAAGGTGTCAGAAGCAAGCAGAGATTGGCTTAACTCTAAATGCTTCTGAAACCGTTTTTAAACTGAAAAACTTTAAAACTCTGAAATGAAGTCCAAGGTGCAGTCTGAAATATCAAACACTTTGTTCTGTTGTCCAACATTTTTCACATCCTGGAAGAAGATTTGTCCAACAGGAGAGTTATTAAAATATACCCGAGGCAAGCTTCCCCCAGCAGTGACAAACATCACATCCTGCTGCATAATAACTTCATGATTAACCGAGTGGAGGGATTCAGACAAATCAACGCATCTGAATGTAGGTCTACTGAATTTATTTCCATTTCATCCCATCACTATGGTAACCAAGGACCAAAATAGACAGGAAAACAAGGTGCCACAGTGTTATATTTGCTTTGTTTTTTGTTGGTTTATAAATGCAATCCAAAGTTGAGTTTTGAAAATGCCACATTTGCTCTTTGCAAGAGTTTATGTCACTTCAAGACATCTGTGTCTTCCAGCAGACAGCGTACCGGACATCTGCTTCAGACAGTATCAAACACGAACATCATCAACCTTATGCTTTAGCATCATCTGAACCAGTTACTGGGAAAAACACACACAGAGGTGAGTCTACATACTAGCAGCGCTTCGAGATGCTTGTTAATGCTCCATGATGCAAACGTTTCTCACATTGGCCGAGATGGTGCTGGGATTCTCACGCCATCATTAATGCATGTAGGTCTCGCGTGAACTGATCCAACAGACATGCTAATGCAACTGTTGCATGTTCCCCCCTTCACTGGCTAATGCTGAATTTCACTTTAAAAATCGCAAACTTTTAGAGCCCTTCATGGTCAGGCCTGTCATTAGGTCTCTGCTGCTTTACGTCCCAACCCATAGTCTGAGGTCAGCAGGTCAGATGTTATTTGTGGTCCCAAAAACTGCCTTTGAGGTGATTGCTCCTTTGAAGCAATGGCACCTTGTCCTTCTCCTGACTCTGCCAAGACAAGGTTGATTGTTCATGACATTTTCTAAAAACAGACTTTTAGTTAGATAGCGTTTATTGGTTTTTCTTGTTATATTTAGTTTTCACTGAGGTTTCATATATCCTTCTGTGTTTCATGTATTGTATACTTTATTGTAAAGCACTTTGTGACATATTTATCTGCAAAAAGGCTATCTAAATAAAATCGCTTGCTTAGCTCAGGTGGAGAAGATAATCTTGGTTCTGATAGAAAGGTGTCCACAGAGGATCATAGTTCACTGAATATGAAGCAGCATAACCACAAACCTGTAAGGGTACAAATAGTACCAGCAATAGGCTGTATGACTATCAGAACTGGACTTTTTTTTTTACAACACATGGCTGCCTGTGTGCTGTTTATTATTGCATTATTGCAAAAGTGGGACCAGCACACTATTGGGCTTATAGTCATAATGTTATACCTAATTGGTGTGTTGTCATGGTAGCAGCAGGGGCAGTTTATTCATGAGGTGGGGGGTATACTTCAGTAAGGCTTGGTCATCAAGAATCTGAAGTGAGATCTTAGACAACGCCACTGTGTGCATTGTATCAAGCTGCTGTTCTCTGTTCGCCTAAAAAGATTGCATCACAACTAATCGCATTTGTCAACTGATTTAATTAACTATCCACACACCCTACATGACAGTAAAATTAGCAGCAAGGCTGCTAGCTGGGGAGCACAATGCACACCTCCGTACTGCACCCATATATGTCCAGGTACAAAAATGTCTCTTTAAGATGATCTGTTTTTCCAAGTGAGACCAGGACACAAAGGCAGTAACAGGTACAACAAACTAAACAACACAGCCCTATTTAACAAACAAATATAACTGATATTCAGGATAAGCAAGTGAACAGCAGCAGGAAGATCATCAAAAACAGTCACACTGACCAAGTGAACCTTTCTCTTCTTCCATTTAATTTGACCTTAAATTCCTCAGATTAACCAGCAGACGGTGTGCAGAACAAACAGTCATAGATAAACTGACAATAAATATTTTGCATCATGTTGCCAGTGCTTAGCCTGCACTACTAAAATGTTCATCAACACTTAAGTGTTACTTCCATCCATCAGTACAGCAGAAACATGTCTTTATATTTATTATTATTCTCTCACCTTTTAGGTCTAGAATAAACCAAAAAACAGACATTTTCCAGACCATGATATCTTAATCGCAGAACCAAAAGGTGCTATTAGTTATGGTTCTGGCATTTCTGTATGGTTTACATACTTGGAGGTCTTTGGTGTTTAACTATTCATTCATTCATTCAACTTCTATACAACTTCTTCCATAGTGGGTCACGAGGGAGCTGGTGCCTATCTCCACCAGTCTACAGGCGAGAGGCAGGGTACACCCTGGACAGTTCGCCAGAGACATACAGGACAAACACCCACGCACACACTCATTCACACCTAAGGGCAATTTAGAGAGACCAATTAACCTAACAGTCATGTTTTTGGACTTTTGCAAGACAACAGTCTACCAACTGTGCCACTGTGCAGCCCATGTTTACCTATTTAACTAAATCATTGAATATATAAAAAGAGGAGGGTGAGGAGCTCGGCCATCTGGGAGGGCCTCGGAGTAGAGCCGCTGCTCCTCCACATTGAGAGGAGCCAGTTGAGGTGGGCTGGGGCATCTATACCGGATGCCTCCTGGACGCCTTCCTCGGGAGGTGTTCCAGGCACGTCCCACCGGGAGGAGGCCCAGGACACGCTGGAGGGACTATGTCTCTCGGCTGGCCTGGGAACGCTTTGGGCTCCCCCATGAGGAGCTGGAGGAGGTGTCTGGGGAGAGGGACGTCTGGGCGTCTCTGCTGAGTCTGCTGCCCCCGCGACCCGGTCCCGGATAAAGCGGAAGACAACGAGTACGATATAAAGGAACTTTAAAGGGGGTTTTCATATGGGAAATATACATAGAACAAATCTCTACATCCAAATCTGGGTACCATATAGCTAGAGCCTTACGACCTAAGGAAACTATTTGACTGCAATACTAATGGTATGTCCTAACAGGTATAAATTGTGATAATGATTATGAACCTCACTTTCCAGATGCTTTCTATTCAACATTAGATAATGCCTCCATCACTCTCCATTAGCTTTAGAATATACAAGAATATACACCTGGTGAGGGCATTAAGCGGAGGTAGAGTCCATTCAACAGGCCAAATATGTTATAGATATGCAGATATGATACAGCCCACCAAATGTTGCTTCAAAAGAGTCTTGCAATATGGCTGTGATGACGACTGCGATGCAATATATTGTGCAGTTATGGCCTTAACAATGACTCATGTCTAAATGTGGTCGACATGTAGCATCAACACTGAAGTCAGGAGTATTGCTAACCAGGAAGCAGAACATCCCCACATTTAAAAACACAGCAGAAATCAATCAGATCTAACATGTCAGAAATATTTGGCATTGTTTAACACAGGTGATTTTAAAGCTGCAGCTGATGTTTGTACATTGTTCTTCAGTCATGCAAATGATTTAACTTGTCCATTCATCTTCCAAATCACCATTCGTGAAAATGAGAACATATAGAAACTTTAAATCACTGCTTTGATGCTTACCAGGGACCTCAGTGGTGTTAGTCAAAATTTAGCCTATTTAAAGCAGCAGGTAATAACAAAACTCATTTCAGGGTACTTTACAGAGAAGCTAAACTCAAGCACAAAGTGACTGCTAAACCTTAAACTACCAGGTTTAAAAGTTATTTGTGTGATTTTCTCTCTCTGGTCCTTTACTTCTAACATTTTTCAAACAAACGAACATAAACCTCAAAAGGCTGTCATTGGTGTGAAGGACAAGTACGACAAGAAGGAAACAGCTCTGTCTCTCACAAACTGTTTGACCCCAAGATAGATGGGGAAAAAAATACATGCTATTTGTGCGAGCAGTTCTACAGAAATATGAAAAGACTGATGTTCAAGAAAAGACTGCAGAGTTTAAGACTTCCCGGAGGTGGTTTTTACATTTAAAAGGTAATTTATTCAGGTGCATAAAAAAAATCTTAATTCAGGTTTGCTTAAAAAACACAGAGCCCCTGCTGGAGCTGTGCGGGTCTTTCTCCCAAACATAGACTGATCTTGTTTTATGTTAGGCTCAGTCTGCTACATATGGCCGTTTTGGCGCCAGGTCTGACCTTTGACACCAACAGAGTCCAAAAGCACAGTGATGTAATTGTAAAGTGAACACCGATCTGAATTCAAAAAGTCTGTTTTGCTAAAGGATTGCAAAGGGATTAAAGCATTTACGAGTCATCTTTGGAGTTTGACTTGAGCTCATAGGTGCAAAGTTTTAACCCATTCCCCAAACAATCATTAAGATGAAATACAAATATATGTGTTCAAATGTGTAAAAGCTGTTTTCAAGCACAAATCTGTTGCTTCTGGACAGCAGCATCTCTGGTGCTGTCCAAAAGCAAATTTAGGTAAACTGAGATTTTCTGCAGTGTTTACAGCTCTAGTCCACTTTTAAAAACACTTCAGGACCAGAGACTGTTAAAAGCCCACTTCAAGCATGCCCCCTAAAACTTTCAGGCCTAGAAAGAAGGAAATATAATGAAGCCGTTTTTATTCTGTTAAACCTCTAATATTAGCTGAAGAAGATGTGCTGCATTTGATTGGCCATGGACGTCGGAGCTCAGATCTGTTGGAAAGTTGGAAAAGCTGTAGGATTTGCCAACTGTTGAGCTGCTAACTGCTATAAGCAACACAAGCCAATAACGTTTCATTTATCTCCATTTTACACCTTCAAACCATAAAGGAAAATGTTGATTAATAGATACTGTACAGTGCCATGGGTTTAATGACATATAAGCTATCAGAACAGTAAAACGTGTTTATATCTGCAACCTTCACCGTGCTTTAAATGCATGGCTGCCATATTGGACCTCAGACTTTCCAAGTCAGAGGTTCGACTGTGGGAAAGTTATTTGGGAAAATAGGATACACCGTTAGTACCTGAAAGAAAACAGTAAATGGTGTAGAACATGAGTTGTCTTTGGGAGAATCTTGCTTTAGCCAAGCTTAGGATGAGCTTTAAAAATCTGATGCCCCCAATTTCAATATCATCAACACCTCCTTATGCAGCACAGCTGTTACTGCTTTTTTTAATGCAATTCTAGACACAGATTTTTTTCTGCAATAGAGGAAGAAATATCAGCCCCAAATATTGGCAATTTAAGTAGGTTGAGGGTTAAAGTAAAATGTGCTGCTGGAATCAGCTGCTCAACTGTTTATCTTTATTGTTTCAGAAACCTGATGGAACTTATTACCAGACTTAAGATCCGACAGCAAACCTTTCTCAGACTGCTATGTAACACGTTGCCTGCGACATTTTACTGCACTTCAAAGACTAAGTACAAATACGCTGCTTGAAAAAGCATTTGACCCTAATAGATTTCTTCATATTTCTTTAACCAAGATAACTAGAGTAAATACAAAATGCAGTTTTTGTTAAATTTTGAATTTATTGATTAAGAAACAGAAGCTTGCAAATCAACCTGGCCCTAAAAAAAGCAACTGAAGCCAAAACCTAAAAACTGGTTGTTCCACCATTGGCAGCAACATCTGCCATTAGGTGACAACGTTCTGACGGGGAACTTACTTCTTCACAGCACTCTAGATCTACAATTCTAGATTGAACTGATGACGTAAAAGTTGTGACCATAGGTATTGGTACTGTCAGACTTTAAGCCTACTGGAATGTTTTAGTGCTTAAAAACTGAAGTTTAGCTCTTTTGATCTCCTTTATGTGTTTTCTTTGACTATTTTTTGCTATTAAATACTTTCCTGTGCTCTGCAACTGTGCAGGAAATAATTGGAGCATTATGGAGTAAACTAAAATGTCAAACCAAAATACACAAAAGGGAATTAAGTCAAATCCAAATGTCTCTATTTTCATAATTTCCTATTTCCAATCATAAACAGAATAATTTTTAATACAAAAATACAAATTACCATGTCTGTTAGTATGAGAATGATACAATGAATATGATTATCTGGTGACAGAGCTCATTTTATTCATGGCAGAATAAATATGGAAATGAAGTTCAACATTTTGATGGAGGCCAAGATGTAGCAATGGGCACTGACTGTATATTTCAGTTTCTGACCGACACCTGGTGAGATCCTCCTCAGTTAAAACAAGATTTCATCATCAGGCGAGAAAGAATTGCATTGCATTTAGGTTTTGGGAAAATTAAGCCTTGAATGTGCCTCAACAACCTTGTAGCTGTGTGGATGAGGTGTGAAAGTTGGCTGGGAATCTATTACGAGTCCAGAAACAATGCAGCATAATAATGGGACGACCTGTCAGACAAGGTCCCAGCTTTCAGTCAGGTGGAAGAAGGGGGTGAATTTCTCGACTACCTTTCTTGTAGTCAGGCATGCTGTCTTGGAGCAGGCAGCTGAGCTGGTGGCCATTCAGATGCAGGAAGCGCAGCTGGTCTCGAAGCGACGTTTCCTCCAAGATGCCGGGGATGACTCTGCCGACACTGTTCTGAGATATGGGCAGTCCGAGCCCCAGGGCCAGTGTTGGTGCCAGGTCAACCTGCTCCACCACTCTGGGCGTCTCCATTCCCGCTTGAATAACAGAGCACAAAAACAGAAGCGAAACGGTGAAACTCAGTGAGTCCCTGATGGCTGATGATGAAAAGATTGACTGACAAGAGGCATTTCTTTAGCTTGTCAAGAAACCGAATGCAATAATATGCTATTGAACTGTTAAACCCACTGTGGGTTTGTACAACTTCAGGTCAGAAAATGCAAACAGATTTTAGGAGTTTTCAGTAAAGTTTGGCCAATTTTTAAAGTACAAAACTTTACATGTAGAACCACAGAAAAATGACACAATATCAGGAGGGGGAACAAATGGATGAAAAGACAGAAGGACAAACGCCGGATGGACAGATGGATGGAAAAACAGATCAATGGTAAAACAATTAGTGATGGTTGGACAAATGGACAACCAGACAACCATGGATCATTTAGACATACTGTTTTCTTTTTCCATAGACACTGTGTCCAGGTCTGGTAAATATTGCAATCTTATCCCAGACTATCCAGATTATGTAGGAACCCTGGAGACCCCTTTCTGTGTGGCTGTCCCTTAATGCCATGTCATTCCAATGACAGCTGTGTACAACTGATCACCAGCATGCACATTTATTTCTTAAGACAAAAGCCCCAGTTTTGTAGTTTAATCACATTCCACGACAGACATGTTAAATAACTACCTTTTCTGTCTCATAGAGGCTTTTGCTCCTTCACACCAAGCCTACAAGCCTCATCACCTAAAGTCAGAAATATAACAACAGTAGCAGTGAAACATCCCAAAGCGTTCAATTACCAGGTAGCCTGATGAAGTAAGACATTTAATGGAGCATATTGTTGTAGTCACTGCTACTCCACTACTTCTAACCCCTTAGCAGTGAAACTGTGGGCAACAGAAAGCAACAAGAGGAAAGTGTAAAACTTCTTATTTTCATGCATGAAGACAACGTACATCGTGTTAAGGGGTTAGAACCACAGCAACAACAATTTAGAAACAGACCACAGATGACAAATCACCCCCATCATTATTCTCATATTAACACCCATGAGGAGGGCTGTCAGGACGTCTGCAGCAACAACCCCTACGAAATAAGTCATTAATTTAATCTTCATCACATAATCAAGTGAATCCTGGATTTCATTTTTCAAAGCTTGTCTCCTGTCAAGCGTTTCGATGTTGACAATTTGCTTCCTTGAGAGAGCTTCTGACAACACAGACAGACAGTGGGAGTGCTTTTTCCCAAACTGTCTGCGTTTGAGTGAAGTTTTCAGGTTGCAGTAATGAATTAAACTTGTACAAAAAATCTCTTAAATGAACAGAGGATCTGTCAGGAAATGAGACAGCCACAAACTAAAGGCTGGCACAAATTTCTTAGCAGAGGTTCATATCTCTAGAACGTAACAGACGACTGTACATTAAATCTTTTTTTTTTTTTTTTTTTACATTTTTAGTGCCAAGTTGCAGATTTAAAGTTTTATTGTTAGTTGCAATTACTAACTACAGCAGATGGAGTTTTCTTTTTAAATTCTGTTGATAAAACTATCTTTCATCAAACCTCTTCATCTACAACAAGCAGAGAGGGCTTTGGCTTTATCCATTATCGAACCTACACACTAACCTCTATACAGCAATACGTACATTGGACGACACACAACAAAGAAACTGGTATTATCGTTGAAGATCCAAATAAACATCTGTTGGTGACCAGAATCAGTTGATTTTCATCTCGATCAGACAGCCAGAAACTCCAAAACCCAATATGTATGTACACTCCCAGCCAAACGTTTTAGAACGCCTTTCTCATTGGTTTTCTTTATGTTTATGAATATTTACAATGTAGATTCTTACTGAAGGCATCAAAACTTTTAATGAACACTTATGGAATTATGTAGCAAACAAAAAATTATAAAATAACTTTAAATATGTTATACACCCTAACATTTCAGCGTGACATTGTGGTCCGGCAATAAAGGATGAATTTCTTTTAATGCAGCATGCTGCACCTGAAAATGCTAAAAAAAAAACTTAAAAATAACTTCAGGTCCTTATTTCTCAATGAAAAAATACATAAATTGAAGGAGAATTAACATTTAAATATTGATTTTCCAAATTTTCATTAAAAGGTTCAACATGTAACATTAAGCTGCTAGAAGTCCATTCTCAGTGCACTGCTTGCACCATACACACTGTGAAGTCTCCTGGTGTTTAGTTAGCTGTCTATGAAACAAGGGCTTGCTGATGAGTTGGTTTTAATATTTAACTTCCAAAGTTTAGGTGAGCTAACAAGAGTAGTTTTAATTTCACAACAGTGTCAAAATGTGAACAGCCATTTCTATCCAGTTCAAGGACAGTAAAAGGTAGAGACACAGAGCAGAAAAAGAGACAGGCACTTACTGAAATAAACAACAATAGTCCTAGCAATGCCTAAATAAAGTGGATTTGCCTCTCAGGGTCCTCCTAGCAAAGTCAATTAAATGTTCTGCCAAAATGTGATTTTCTTAGTGATGCAATGAGATTAAAGAGTGAAGCCCAGGTATTCAGCAAGCAGTGAATTCTTATACGGTGTAGCATTGCCTAATGAAAACAACAGGAAGACAAGCTCTCTGCTAATGACCCCTCATTTGAAAAAATAGCCACTTACGCTAATGAGGCCGCAGATATCATTAACACATTTCCATGTAACCACATTTATGTCCAAGGTGGCACTTGCAGAAAGCCCTTACCATATACGATTATGGTAGATTTAATTAGAGTACCTATGGTTTGATTAATTAGTTTTAATCAAATGAAGAATGTTTTACAGGTAATTTCTAAAGACAGTTAGCTGAGATTTCTTTCTCTCAGTAACACACGGTAATATGCGATCTTCTACAGCAGCGGTTATGAAACCTTTTAAACTATGCACTAACACACAAAACGTTTGATTATAACAACTGATAAAATAATAGCTTGAAACCAAAAGTCTCTTTGAAGAAGGCCCATAGGAACAGGCTTAAAAACTATATGCCTCTATTGGTTTAATGTCAGTCCTGTTTTAAACCCTCAAATATCTATGTTTTAACCTATGATGATGGTTAGTTGGTTGGTTGGTTGGTTGATTGTCCAACCACAGGGAGGAGTCCGCGGACACATGGACAGACAGACAGACGGATGGACGGAAGAAGTAATGGAATATTTCGTTATACTCTCCCTAAGGTTTAAAGTAATTTTATTGAGATGTCACAGAAAGTGCAAGAGTATTCCATGTTTTCACCAGCTGCACAAAGCATAGAGTGCAGAGCTCTGCTCCTCCTCCACCTATTGCTGCACACCGCCAGTCAGCTGGCTAAAATAAGGCTGCTACACATTTCCTTTACAAGAAAGGGAAGCTCTTAATTTTAAGACGTGTGATGTTAAGATGTGTGAAAAAAAACATGCTCATGCTGTAAAAACCTACACTTAAGGTATTAAGGTACAATTTTCTTTAAAAGTACACTTGGCAAGCTACAAGGATCATGTCTGTTAAGCAGCTGATTGCAGACTATTTGAACTGAAAGCCTGACTAATTAACCAGCTGATAATACCAGCTGGTTATACTTGCATTACTCTAAAAAGAGCAAAACCGCACAATATTTAGCGTAATCACAATGTCTACTAAAGTTAGCAGGTGCTTATTCTAGATTTTCACTTTAAACTATGAATTAAAATGATTCTGTAAACTTGTGTTGCATCAAGAGATGATGAGTTTAGCGTAAATGACAAGCAGGTTATTGCTTTGCAAAAGTAATCACAGGAATGTGAATGTAGATCCAGATGTTGCTTCACAAAATAAAAAATGAAGTCTTTCTATATTAAAGATGTACAAATGACCTTTTCATGAATGCGTTCATCAGATATGAATGGCTTAACTGTATTTGCTTGAATAAAATTTAACATTTATTTCCTCCTTACCTCAACTAGGATAGGCCAAATAATCAACTACAACATCCTAGGGTTAAACTATTTATTGAGACTCTGCAGGACTCCATGTTTGCAAACACCAGCTATTCAGCTGCAAGAGATCAATTAGCATAAATGGTGTATAAATAAAAAACAAGCAAAGGGAATTTCAAAAATAGAATTTGATAAGAAACTAATTATCACAGTCACACGTTTACACTGAATGTCATTCATCACCTCAAAGGACACTTCTCCTAGTGAGTGCATCTTTGCACCAATGACATCGTTCCCCACATTGCAGCTGATGTCACCTCATCTAGGAGCATACAGGAAAAATGGCTCAAAACTAGTTTTTGATTTATAACTGGGGTAAAGAAGCTGTCAGAGAAAAGCAGAAAGTTGTACTCTTTTCATTTATAAGTCAGCCTTCTCTCTGAAGCAGCACTAGTTAATTTACCTTTTCTTTTGAAGGCTGGACTGACGAGCACCAGGGGTGTGTTGACTTCTGGCTCCGAGGAGCCTCCGTGACTGCCGGTCTCCGACATGCCGTGGTCTCCGCACAGCACCAGCAGGTAGGGCAGAGATCCCTCTGCCTCCTAAAAGAACCAAACACAACGCTTACTGACCTGTTTTTATGTGTGCTGACACAAGACGTTGTTAGCAGTTTAAGTCTATAACGCATGTGCTCCTGCATCCTGTCATTTACTTAAATAAAGTCAGTTTAGAAAACATGCTTCCTGCTGTTATGGCAGCAGCATCCAACAGCTGCAAAAAAAAAAAGGACCACATTAAATGATTACTTCTTTAAGGAAGTCATGACATTGTGGCATTGTTTCTCTTAGGTTTCAAGTGACGGGGAAAAAAAAATTACAGCAAATGCAGCGAACAAACACAAAGGGTGACTGGTTAGACGAGGATGACAGACTTCGATCAGACTAGGGTTCTTCCTCAAGTGATTTACTTTCAACTTGAATCAGAGGAACCCCCAGTTGACAATAAATTCAACAGGGAGGCTGTATGAGTCATAGCGCAGTGGCCTGATATAAAAACACTGCTTGAGATGTTAGGAAAACAAAAGGCAAATCCTTCCACAGATTCAAATACCCTCCAAAGACTCTTTAGTTCATGTGGTGTCCCATACAAACACCAGAAACTCGAAGGCCATACACTCACCTCACACTTATTATTCAAGACGGTAAAGTTTCTTCTGTAGTAAGAAGACTGCATTTAAGTAGAAAATGCTCATGCCAGCTCATCTTTATTCTATTATTGGAAGTTAACTAACAATTTTATGCACATTGGCATGGTGAAGGCTCCAAACAAATACTACAGAAAAAAGCCTGACCTGAGCTGTGTTTTAGTGCCCTGGCGGCTTGTTATAACTCATACTCAGTTACTCAGTAGAAAAGAAAAAAAGGCAACCCTCGGTTCTGGGTTTTACCTGTTAGAAATGTCACAGGGCTCAGGAGAGCTGAGAAAACAGCTCAAGAAAAGTACTAAAGACCACAGATCCTGACCCGCTGCTTCCGTCCACCTTACAAACAGACAGGATTATAGTCTTTTTCTCACAATAAAAGCTTGAAGCCTCTTTGGGGGATTTTCTTACATTTAGTGAAAATCTTCACTCAGAACAATAGACGAGGCACAGCAGCTTGTGTTACTACAGTAAGCAAACTTTAGCCTAACAAAGTCAGACAGTCGGGTTCTGAAGTTTGGGTATTTAACTAAAAACGTTAAACATTTGAGCACAGGTAAGGACTAATTACCGAAATAAACGTCAAGTTGGAATTACTTTTGTGGGAGTTAGTACATAAGTTTTGCGCAGCAAAATTTAGGCAGCAGAAAAGTTAAATTTCTGCCAAAGGCCCCTCAATTATCAAGGTTGTTCACCATGCTACTGTCCTTAAACTAGTTCTGTTCACTACTGATATGTTTTATTTTTTAATTGTGCAACTGCAAATTCTATCTTTATGCTGATGACACAGTCTTGTATTCTTGTGTCTATTCAATATCAACAACTACCATTAATTAAGCTTCAGAAAAATAGCTATGTAATTTGAAAGTGATTTTAAGCTGCACTAAAACTAAACGGAGGTTGTTCACAAAGTCTGGGAAAATGTATTCTATCAATGTTTTCAGTTGACAACATTGTAACTGAGAGTGTCAGACAACCATAATCTGGGTTTACAAATTATTCCAAATCCGAGTGCCGCATGATTGTCCTGATCAGAGACTTTTCTGTTAAACAAAAGGACATGGCAAGCGTGCTGCACAACTCTCACAATGCAATATTCGCTAGCTAGAATTTGCTCTGAGTGTTGCTAAATGCACGCTGCATCTCGTGTTGTTTTTTACTGTTTCTGCTACATCAGCAGAGAAACCGACTGGCCGAAGGGCGCTGTCTTTCATGATCAAAGAGGTGTGGATGCAATGTTGGAAAGCAGTGAAATGCTTCTGTGCGCAACACCCCCTAAAAAAAATGTCAATCAATACAAAAATGTTACAGCACAGTAGGTGCCTGTGGACTGATTCCTTTCCTGAACTGCAAGCGCTGAGATAGTGCGAGAGTTCTTCCAGCTCTTCTAAAAACAGTGACATAAGGGGTGCCAGTGTTACCAAAATGTATGTGTACCATGTTATGTTATGGGCCCAGGGCAAAGTGCCCTAGGATGGGAATCCTGTCGTCTTTCCTGAATTCATTAATGGAAAAGTTTCTCCTTCCAAAGATCTCTTCAACTCATTACAGGGGTGGGTGTCCCACATAAACTCAGCTTGGTTTATCATCATTATTTCACCATGCAATGCTGCTAGAAGTGTTATATTGGACACATGTCTGTACTGTACTCAAAATGACTGATCTTGAGTGTTTTGCAAGTTGTGTGTCCGTGTGCGTTCCCATTTATGTTTTCTATTTAGGACCTTTTCTGAGATATTCACTGACCTTCTGAAGACCGGTGGGCCTTATGGGAACCAAAGCCCCATTTCTAGGGTTAGGGTGTGGTGCGAATTACGTTTTGGTTAAGGTTAGGAATATGCTGGTAATGGTTAGGGTTAGGCATAAATACTAAAATGAATAGACATCAACACAAAGTTGTAATATGGGTAGAAATACAAACGTGTGTCTGTAGGGGGTGAATCTTAATATCATTTATTTTCAATAAGAAAAACTTTTACATACAAATCCTCTGTTTAAACAAACAAAATTTAAAATTCACACATCTATTTAATTTTCTAGTTTAATCTAACTCTGTATTTTTCTCTTATGAACCTCTGATAGGTTTGTTTTATTGTTGTTTTTTTTTTTTTGGCAGATTTCAGAAACTTTACACATCAAACAGCAAATGTAACCCTAAAAAATAAAAAAATCAGGAAGAGAAAATTGAGGCCATGAGCTCTACATCAACATAAAGGTCTAACAGAGACCTTCGTGACCAGGAGGTCCTGCTTTCCAATCTTGTTTTAATAGAACATGTTGCATCTCTGTGCAGCAACTAAAGCATTTCTCTGCCCCCCCTTCATGCATGGAAAAAGGCAACTGGCCCTCATTACAAATGGAGTGGTGAGGGCTGTCATCTGAATCCTACACTCCCTTTCTCTCCTGCAGCTGGAGCCGTCATTCCTTCAGGATGTAGCAGCAGACAACACCCACAGCATCTGCAGCAGCGTGCGGAACAGTCCCATATGATGAGATCACACCTCCCAACACGTTCACAGAAAACATTGTTGTCTTTGAACGAGCCTCTAAGATGCCCCACAGGGGCGGGTTTATATTTAGGTCACACTGTGTCTGTACAACACTAATGTGACTGAAATGAGTCTTACAAACACATTTTAGTGAAACAAAATCACTGACAAAAATCCAACAACAGGCAGATCTCACCAGGAGCCTGGAGAAGTAGGATTTTTGAGACATAATTAACAACTTTTGGGATGTTGAGACGCTGGATTAACAAATCTAAAATAAACCCTAACATTTTTTTTTTTTTTGGATGGCCTGTGCTCTTCCTGCTTTTTTAGACAGAATTCAATTCAGTTTTATTTATACAGCGCCAATTCACAACACAGGTCGTCTCAAGGCACTTTACAAAGTCAATTAAATCGAATCACACAGATTGCAAGTCAGGTACTTACATTCAAATTAATCCTAATTATCAAACAGTGCAGTCAGATTCAGTTTATCATTCAAATTGGTTAAAACATTTTTCTATCTAATGGAATCCCAGCAGATTGCATCGAGTCAGCAACAGTGGACAGTCACTGGCGTTGACTTTGCAGCAATCCCTCATACTGAGCATGCATGTAGTGACAGTGGAGAGGAAAAACTCCCTTTTAACAGGAAGGAACCTCAAGCAGAACCAGGCTCAGTGTGAGTGGCCATCTGCCACAACCAACTGGGGGTTTGAGAGAACAGAGCAAAGAAGGAAAAAGAACACAGAAGCGCTGACCCAGGAGTACTTTCTATGGGATGGAAAAGTAAAACATTAATGGTTGTAGCTCCTATAGTGGCTTGATCTGGGAAAGAAAGACAGCTAAGCAGATGAACTCTGAGCCAGTTTTCAGGTCTAGAGTATGAAAGAGCACATATACAGTTAGTCACAGTAAAAGCTCAGTCAGTAGCTATGTCTGGAAGATAGACAGGGTAAACACTGAGAGACAGGGCTTAGCCTTAAAAGTAGACAGGGTGTCTGCCGAACAGACTAAAGCTGGGAGCTGGTTCCACAGGAGAGGAGCCTGATAACTAAAGGATCTACCTGCCATTCTACTTCTAGAGACTCTGGGAACCACCAGTAAACCTGGTAAATCTCTTTTTAATTTTCATCAAAACTCTTGCTGCAGCATTTTGAATTAGCTGAAGGCTTTTAACTGCATTTTGTGGACATCCAGATAGTAGAGAATTACAATAGTCCAGCCTTGAAGTAACAAATGCATGGACTAGTTTTTCAGCGTCACTCCTGGGTAGGATATTTTGGCAATGTTCTGGAGGTAAACCAAGGAAAATCCGAGAAACCTGTTTAATATGGGATTTAAATGACATGTCCTGGTCTAAAATAACACCAAGGTTTTTTACTTTATTACTGGAGGTCAATTTAATGCCATCCAGGTTAAGTGATTGACTAAGCAGTTTTTTTTTTAAAGACTCCGGTCCAAAGACGACAACTTCTGTCTTGTCTGAATTTAGAAGCAGAAAATTTATAGTCATCCAAGTTTTTATGTCTTCAAGACATGCTTGTAGTCTATCTAACTGGTTGGGCTCATCAGGATTCATGGATAAGTAAAGCTGAGTGTCATCAGCATAATTGTGAAAATGTATTCCTATTATCTGAGGCTAGGAGAATATCCTTAGTGACTTTCAGCAGAGCTGTTTCAGTGCTATGATGAGCTCTGAAACCTGACTGAAACTCTTCAAACCATTGCTGTGTAAATGCTCACACATTTGATTAGCAACTATTTTCTCAAAAAACAGAAGACTGGATATAGGTCTGTAATTTATTAAGTCATCCTGATCAGGAGAAGGTTTCTTAAGCAAAGGTTTAATTACAGCTAACTTAAAAGCCTGTGGTACATATCCATTTACTAAAGATAGATTAATCATATCTAAAATGGGGCTGGTTATCAGAGGTAACACTTCCTTAAATAATTTGGTTGGGATTGGGTCTAGCATACAAGTTGAAGGTTTAGATGAATCTAATATTTCTGATAACTCAGGAAGCTCCACAGGATCAAAACAGTCCAAACACAGATCAGGTTCTGCAGTTACTTCCAATGTTGTCTCACTTGCTGAGGATGAAGTAATCATCTTGGGGGTATGCCAATGATTTTGTTTTTAATAGAATCAATTTATAATTTTATTTTAAAAGAATCCCATAAAGTCATAACTGCTGAGAGCTAAGGGAATGGATGGCTCAACAGAGCTGTGACTCTGTGTAAGTTTAACAACTGTACTAAAAAGAAACCTAGGATTATTCTAATTCTCTTCTATTATTGATGAGACATAAGCTGTTCTGGCTTGGCGAAGACTATTTTTCAAAATCAAGTAGGAGTCCTCTCCTCAGAAGACAAAAAAAAGCGAAAGAGATGGGAAATTGCAGTTCTGTGCAGACATGACTTGACAATTCAAGCAGCAGCTATATATCTGAATGACAAGGCGACGATGCCCATTAGGTGCACACGCACAGTGCAAAGTCAAAATGCATGTACTGCAGTCAGACGCTGCAGGGAAACACAAAGCACAAGACCTGAACCCTGATCACAGATAACAGGAAGCCTTAACAGTTTATTAAATCTCTGAGGCTGATGCAACAGATACTATAACTGCTGACAGCCATACAAATGATCTCAGTAATTAAATGATCAGAAACTGATCATGCTAAATATTCACAAATTGCATCAGTTATTTATGACTTATTGATTAGTATTTCATATTTGCATATTTTAAAGCCTTTATCTGGCTATGATATTTCAGTAAGTTGGGAAAACAAAACTAGAAGGGCATTTTTTATTTATAAGGGTGATGTTGGCTTTTGGACTAACTTGAGCTAACTAGAACAGCTACTGAATAAAAGTTCAACTTATCGAGTCACAATGAGGAGAAAAACAGTTGTACTTAAATGGAAACTTTTTCAAGAATCATATTTCAGAAGCGGATAAGCTGTTTAATTCAACACCTTTAGATTATACTGCTCCAAGGACAGCTGTAGAAATGTCCGGGCAACATCACACTTTACTTTGTTAAAGAATAACGTCAAACGGGAACTGGTGAGTTTCTCTCTCAGGTATTTAAAGTTTATTTTAAAAAGGTGAAGCTTGCAGAATTCTGGGCCCGATTTCCAATTACTGGCTTTAGTAAAGCTTTGACTCTGATACAGATTCTGGTCAATACGGATTTCCATTTAAGAATTATGATATTATAAAACCATTCAAAATATTTTTTCTAGCATTCATTACTTGTTTATATTAATAGCAAAGATGAAGTCAAACAGAGAAAGAAGTCACATTTGGACAGAATCATTCTAGAGTTTTAAAACAAAGACAAAATAATGACTGGATTGACCGTTTAAAACTTCTTTAGCATCTTAGATTAGTAGCTAGTGTGGCTAGCATGTTTAAACCAGCAGTGTGCCGGTTCTCCTCAGAGAATGTAGACCCTTAATTTACCTTAACTCAGATTTCCAATAGGAAGCCAACATTTATAAATCCAGCAACTTTGCTGTATTCAGTTCAGCCTTAATGTTATCTGTTTTAAGTCTTGCTCTCACAGCCTGAATGTACTGCAGACATGCCTCAACTTGTTTCCAGAAAATAGTCTTCTTAACATAACTTCATCCATCTCTGTCCTTCTGGCTTCAGTTCTAAAGTCCTCACTGATCCTGACACCAGCCAACTTTGAGAGGTCTTCATTCAGTAACAGCTTCTGCACTGAAGAGTGTTGCTGTCATTAGATTTTCTGAAGGGAGAGCTATTTGTTTATTTCGACAATCACTTCAAACAGGTAAATATGATATACCAGAAACACCTCATCTGTTGATATATTGTCACACTTCCAGTGAACACATTTGACCTCTCAGCATTTTAATCCTGAAGGACTTAGTGGAAGTGTCCATTTCCGTCTACTGAAGGAATGAAACTCCAAAACAGACAATTGGAATATGTTAACATATCTTCTTGTTTTCTTTTTTTTTTTTTCATATTTCCCTAAGCCAGCATAACTTCATATGCCCCTGACACACAAGGTAGGGTGTTAGTCTTTGTCTTCACTAATAAAAGGCTGCCAAATAAGGTTTTGGAAGTCACAAAATCATAGGTTTGTTGGAAATGTACCTGTAAAATACATTTCTGGAAAAGAAACCTGACATCTGATCTCTGATATCCAGAATTCAGAGTATGTTCATAGAAAACAAACTTACCTTAGAAACAAGAGAACTGTGGATCTTCTTCAAGATGTCGTCCATCTCGAGCAGTTTGGGTTGGACGAGTGAACTGTGGGGTCCGCTGATATGGCCTATGTGGTCCAGGCCCAGGTAGTGGAGGATCAAAATGTCCCAGTCATCTCTCTTAAGGGTACTGTCCAGGTGGCGGGTTACATTGTTGTCAACCTATAGTGGAGCAGGGACATGCTTACTTATAGAGACAACATTTAACATTCTTTTCAGGTGTTAGATGTAATATCAGTCAAAACTCTGCAAAATGAAAACTAAATCATCTAAATCTGTGATACAAACACTAGCCAAGGATTTATACAATTTAGCTGTTTTGTATTTTGTCACATTACAACCGAAAATCTTAGTTAATTTTATTAAAATATAATGACCATGCCCAACACAATGTTTGTAAAAGTGCTAGATTGTGAAGTGTAATGGAAATAACAGATGATTTTCACACGTTTTATCCAAATAAGGCTGCAAAAAGTCAAACATGCATTTGTATCCGAGTACTTTTTATCCACTACCCCTAAATAAAATCAAATACAATACAAAGCATTCAGAAGTTAATTAATAAAGCAAGTCATCGTGTGTAAATTTTATCTCAGAGGTTTGTTGGAGAACATTAGTGAATAAACAGCTTCGTGAAGACCAGGGAACACAGCAGGGAAAAGTTTAAAGCAGAGTTAGGTTATCAAACATGGCTGTCCACCTAAACTGACTCGTGAGGATAGAAGAGCATTGGATGGAGATATCCAGATGGATCTCTGGAGGGAGCCAAGCCCTACAAAAGGACCTAGTATCAGGAATGCAGTATTATGTGTTTCACTGAGACATGGCTGCAGGATCATATCCCTGACTCCAGCACCTCTCTGCCAGGCTTTCTGACCATACGTGCAGAGAGAGATTTAAAGAGTAGCAGAAAACGCAAAGGAGGTGGACTGGAATGCCATAACGGAGTGTGTAACCGACTATATAAACACCAGCACCACCAGAACGGTGAGATGCTTCCCCAATAACAAACCCTGGATCACCAGTGACCAGAAGGACCTGCTTAACAAGAAAAAAAGAGCCTTCAGAGAGGGAGACAGAGAATTATTGAGTAGTATACAGAAGCAACTTAAAGTCAAGATAAGAGACAGCAAGGAGGTGTACAAGAAGAAGCTGGAGAACAAGCTCCACCAAAACAATATCAGAGATGTGTGGACAGGGATGAAGAAGATCACAGGCTTCAAGCAGAAGGATGATCAGACCAATGAAGGTCTGGACAGAGCCAATGAACTGAACACATTCTTCAATAGGTTCAATTCAGAAACAAGCTCAGCATCCTCCTCTCCTGCTCACAGCCAAACAGACATCCCACCTTCCTTTGACCCACAGGACCCACAGCTGTCCAGTAACACCTCACATGTTTTATCTTCCACCTCAGCCCTAGACCCTTCTGCTTCTACATGTTTGCCTTCAACCATATCAGAAGATGCTGATGCTTCCTTTGCTTCCCCCTTCCACCTGTGTGTCTCAAGAAGTCAGGTGAAGAGACAACTGGAGAGACTGAATAGGAATAAGGCTGCAGGTCCAGATCATGTCAGCCCTAGAGTCCTGAAGGCCTGTGCAGAGCAGCTCTGTGGGATTCTGCAGAACCTCTTCAACCTTAGCCTGGCCCAGAAGAAGGTTCCGGTGTTGTGGAAGACCTCCTGTCTTGTTCCGGTACCAAAGCAAACTCACCCATCAGTCCTCAATGACTATAGACCTGTTGCCCTGACATCTCATATCATGAAGGTCCTAGAGAGACTCCTGTTGGCCCACCTGAGTAAGCAAACAGTAAACCATCAGGACCCCCTTCAGTTTGCTTATCGCTGTGGAGTCGGAGTTGAAGATGCCATCATACACCTGCTTCAACAAACCCACTGTCATCTGGACAAAGCCAGCAGCACTGTGAGGATCATGTTCTTTGATTTCTCCAGTGCATTTAATACAATCCAACCTGATTTGCTTTGTCAGAAACTCCAGAAGACTCAGGTGGAGGCCTCAACAATCTCCTGGATCAAAGACTACCTGACAAACAGACCACAGTTTGTAAGACTGAAGGGTTGTGAGTCTAACCAGGTAGTCAGCAGCACAGGAGCACCACAGGGGACTGTACTCTCACCATTCCTTTTCACTCTGTACACCTCAGACTTCCAGTACAAGACGGACTCCTGTCATCTGCAGAAATACTCGGATGATTCTGCAGTCGTGGGGTGGATCAGAGATGGACAAGAAGCTGAGTACAGGATGGTGGTGGACCGCTTTGTGGCATGGTGTGGAAACAATCATCTCATTTTGAACGTGACTAAAACAAAGGAGATGATTGTAGATTTTAAGAGAAACAGGAATAAGTCAAAAACTATTTCCATCATGGGAGAAGAAGTGGAGGTGGTGGAGGAGTATAAATACCTCGGTGTTCACCTGGACAACAGACTAGAGTGGAGATGCAACTGTGAAGCCATCTACAAGAAGGGACAGAGCAGACTGTACTTCTTGAGGAAGCTTAGGTCCTTTGGTGTTTGCAGCAAGATGCTGCATATCTTCTATAAGTCTGTTGTGGAAAGTCTGATCTCTTCTACCATCATCTGCTGGGGAAGCAGCATCAGAGCCAGGGACTTAAAAAAACTCAACAAGCTGATAAAAAAGGCTGGCTCTGTTCTGGGGACTCCTCTGGAACCTCTGGAGATCATTGTGGAAAGAAGGATTCTTCATAAAATGAAGAACATTATGGAGAACCCTGAGCATCCTCCTCAAAATGAGCTACAACAACATTTAATTTCCTTTTTGAATTCATAAAGTATTTTGGAATTGAAATGTATTGATCTGACAGGCCATTGCTGTAGAGCTTAGTAGACAAGACGGCTCATAGTTGTGCAGTCTTGTTAAATTCCAACATGTAGAAGAAGGTGCTCCTGAAAGATGAGACCGAAGTTTAACCTTTTAGCCTACGTGCAAAAGCCTATGCATTTTGGAAATCTAACACTGCACATTGCCCTGAACACAGCAGTCATGGTGAAACATGGCGGTAGCAGCATTATGCTGTGGGGATGCTTTGCTTTAGCAGGGACAGGGAATCATATCGATAGTAAGATAGATGGTATGCCATCCAGCAGGACAACCCTAAACATCCAGCCAGCGCTACAATGGAAGGTTTTAGATCAAAGCTTACTCCTATGTTGGAAAAGGTCACAAACTTGAATACATTTAGGTTGAAATTTGATGTGATGGACCAAGACAAAGTTGCACAAAATGGTTAACCTGAAAGAAAATGACCCAAATGAAGAAAATGCAAAGAAATATATGTGGTGCGTACTTCTCATTCAGTCTCGTTCACTCAGATGTCCTTAAAAATCCAGGGCAAGCACTTGCTTTTGGAGGTTGCCAGAGGAGATCAAAGGGTGTACATACTTTTGCAATGCATTGGAACTGCATTTGCAGCACAGAATAGTTTTAGAACTCTAGAGTCCTTATTGATCTGAGGCAAAATACACTGCAGGTGAGGAATTTGATACATTATTACACATCTTGATTGACTTTTTTTTCTGTCTTTTTAAATCAACAAACTTTCTGGACCATTCAAACTGTTTATATTATGAAAGCTGTGTTAACATTAATCTTCTGGCTAACATGTCGAAGCAGGTTTATTTCATGTCTTTCATCATTCTTTTTAAAATTCCTGTATCACGTAAAGCACCTGGGGCTTTAATCCTTCCCAGAAAAATCCATCACTGACAGCTCAGACTCTTTACAGCCGAACCCCGCCTGACTGAACTCGTACTCACCTCGGTGTAGTCAGACACAAAAAACGAGGTTGTTCCATCGTGCTCCATGAAGTGCTTTGGGAAGAGGCGGACCCATGTGTCATCTCCGTAGAAGATGATCCTCTTCCCTGCTGTTTTGGCCTGCCAGACGAGGTTGTCCTCCAGAAGTGCGGGAGAATTCAGGTTCATTACCACGTCGATGAAGCCTGGGATGCTGCCAGTGGTGAGAGCCTGCAGAGGGACACGTTTCAGTTGCTCTCACTTTTAACAATAATTGACCTTTAATGGACTTATGTAACCCTGAGTTTCATCAGCTTTAACCCTGCTAATTTAATGTGGTGCTTTTTTATGGATACATGATCAAATGTACAATTTTAACATATCCAAATGCTCACTATGTTGATCAATCATTATAAACCAAATCAATTAACAAATAATCTTCCAACAGCAAATGAAAATGAAAAATCTCAGATCCAAAACACATTGTCTTGCAGATGTATTTCTTTCATATTTTGACATGGTTTACAAAAATGTAGCATAAGTAAAAAAATATAGAAACACCTTTTTGCTGCAATTACAGCTGCAGACATTTTGGGATAAGCATTTCCCACCATTTAACATTTAGAGGGAGACAAGTTTGCATATTCTTCTCATTATTAAGAGGTTATCTGAAAAATAACTCAAACTCAGTCAAATCAACATGCAGCTTCTACCAGGCTATTATAGTATTTTCTTGTTTTTACCCTCATGCAGTTTCTCATCAACTCTAAACAGCTTTTACCTGTCCTTGATTAAACATTGCCACAGCATGATGCTGCCGCCACCGTGTTTTATGCTGGGAATAGTGTGGTAACCTTGATGTGCAGTGTTACTTTTCCACCACACGTTTTTTTTTAACATACAAGTCAAAACGTTCAATGTCTCATCTGATCAGATCACCTTCTTCCATAGGTTTGCTTTTGCCAAACTGCAATCAGGACTTCTTACGTTTTATTCCGAAAATGCCTTTTTTCCTTCCAATATTTCCAAACCGGTGCTGTGAATCTCTGTAGCTCCTCCAAAGTTACCATGGGCCTCTTAAATGCCCTCCTTGCCCAACCTGTGTGCCATGGATGGCACAGCTGCTTTTGTCCAGATTGTGTTCTGTGTTTGATAATCAGCACTCTGCCTAGCACCGAGAAAGTTCAAGGGGTATAAACAATTTTGCAGGGCATGGTAAAAAAAAAAAATTAGGTTCCAGGACAGAATCTGCACCACCTCAGAGAAGGAGACATATGGATCTTGATTTCACACACTGGAGGAGACCTGAGTTTGCAGATATTATCTGAAAACCCTGTCACTTAACCCCCTATGAGCAGCCAGGAGCACAGCCTGACGTCCTTCAGCACGTTCAGAAATACACAGAGATTAGCAGTGTTTATTGTGCGAGAACCCAAGCGTGAATGAAAACTACTGAAGGGGGTGGGCGAAGAAATTCTATTAAATCACTGCCTACAGCACTGTCTTAGCCCTCTTAGTGTTGATGTGTGTGTACTTGTGCTTATATAATCCGGTCTTCCACTTCACATTTAGGTATTTTGTTCATCTTATCAGCTTTTACATTTGCGAACAAAACACTTTATCTTTGTTTGTTCCAATCTGTGGTGCTGTTTGAAAAGTGCTTTAGTTGATCTATAACTACCCCGCCAGACAGAAGCTGTTAAAAAAAAACACAAAAAAAAACCCACCCACACAGAAGACTGAAACACAAAAAAGTGACAAACCTTTTTTATTTAAACATGGAAATGTATATTTTACTGATGCAAATCTTTATGAAAAGATACAACATTTTTGAAACTAAAAGAGGCTTTTTTAACTTGACCAGACAGACATCTAAAAATCTGATTCTTTCCACAGGTTAGTGAAGAACTAGTTTGAACCACCCCAGATAAATTATTTGAACTGAACTTCTTAAACAATGATGTCATTTGTCATTTAGCATTGGTTACAATTCAAAGCTGGTCTCTGCAATCTTATCGGCATCTATAGCTGATCTTTGTGAGCCTAAATCCTTTCGGATTTGTCAATAGTGACATTGGCTTTATGTTTTAATTTTTAAATCTAAAGCGAGGCAAAAAGCATGAATTTTCACAACAAAGACTTCCCATTTAAATAAGTGTGTGTCAACCAGCCCAGACCACTCAACAACAGCAGAAACCTGACTTTTCCTGCCAGGAAAAATCAGGGTGGTGACTCTTTTCTAATCCAACTTCCTTCACTTTTACAGAAGCTGTTCACTCCCAAACAAAACATCGTTTAATATTCCCTGCATTTATTCCTTAAAGAGAATACCTGAAGATATCTAAAAAAGCTTGTTAAGTACAGGGTTCATGTAAATATTAACACTACTCACAAATGTGCTAATTCAAACCGGTGAGAACAACACTGTTGTTGCACATTTTAAGTGTGGAAGTTTGTCGTCTTCAAAAAATAATGACTCAATGTTAAGTATTTTTATTATTCGTTAGACCAAATCTTCCATAGATTTTTTCTTTGTTCAGTTTTGTAAATCTACAAACTCTGGAATTGGGATAGAAAATGCTGCAATACCTCTGCAGTGCCAGTAGGTGGTGTTAACATCGATATTATCGACATAAACAAAATACAAAAGAGAAAACCGAGCATGGCTAAAGCAGTGCTAGGGTGAAATGCTTCAAAAACAATAGTAACCTGTGTTTTTGCTGACACGTTTACCTTTTTCCTCAGTTTCAACAGTTTACATTTGAAGTTTAATGACAGAGTCGGGACAACATGAGACAAAGAAAACCCTAGAAAACAGCTCCAGGTCACTTTAGCCGCTAGAAAGAAAGAGCTCAGCATACAACAATAGGGTCACTATCGGAATAACGTGTTTTATTAAGTTTAGTTTTCAATTTTTATACATAAGCGAAAACACTGCTTCTGTCAAGCACAAACAGCACGCTAAAGCTATAGTTAGCAATGCTAACAGAACTGCAGTAAATTCGGCTTTTAAATTAGATACTTTCAAGTTTTTAATCAGTTGGGTTTATTTCTTAACAAAAACCTGTCCAATACCCTTTAGGATATAATTTGTAGTGACAGAGAGAAAGCTACAGCTGGCCATGTAAAGTTTACATACTTCAGCTTATCCAAAACTATTTTAACTACAGTTAGGTTTTAAAAACTTGGGATTAAAGTAGAAATTTTAGGAGAACTTTGTTCCTGAGATCCATCTTTTAGCGCTTCCTTTCAGGTGGCTCTTTTGTTTCTGACCACACAGGTGCTTATTACAGTGAGGGATGGATGACTGCTGCAAAACTAAGCCTCTCTTTCTGCCTGTTCAGCTTCACAGAGGTCTCCAATCTATTAATAGAGATCTTCTATTTTGCAAATAAAAGTACAGCGTTATGCTGTGTGTATATGCTCTACTGTACTGTCTGAATGTCCTGCGAAAGAATTGGCCAGGTGTTTAAATGCCTCTAAATGGACAAATCACATAGAAAAGCTGCCCAGATAAATGAGTGACTCATCAACGTACTAATTCCAAGGCCTGCGACGTGCCGCTGAATAAATGTCATATACAGTACGAGTGGGGTTTACTGACACTCAGGCGTAGTGAAGGGGCCAGAGCACCAGCGGAAGGGGCTGTTCCCAAGTCTGGCAGAAGATTTTTCCACTTTTCTTTTCAGTAATCACTTTATGCTTGCTTTTGAAAGGAAGACATTCACCTACCAACTGATAAATATCTTCAACCATCTCAGAGCATTTATCTGATAAAGCCCTTCACTACAATGTTTTTACTAATCAGGCAGGTTCCAGCATCTCAAACACCCACAATGCATTGCTTTAACCGTTGCGATTACCTGAATTCCCCCTTGAAATGAAGCACCATAGTGTTGTTCCAAGACTCCTTTGCAAAGAGAGTCTCGCCCAACTGGTTGCAATCTTTTTCTCCTCCGGTTAGAGTTACAATAACCATTCTAAGCGATCACAAATAGAAAAAAAAAGTAAAATAAATTGCAACTTTTACAGTCAAGACTAAAGTTAAATTGCGCATCCAGATAAGTACTTAAATCAAAGGAGAAATTAAACCGATGATCGTAAATCATCACTTTCAGCTCTATTGGCTGTTATTTTTTGAAGAAGTGAATCCTAGTTGCCACAGATAGATTATGCTTTTAGTTAGTTGGCTGAGTCATAAGCGATGACTGGGTGCAATGCAGTGATGTTAAGCAGAAAATAGCAGCTGGTCTGTTATGCCCCCTGCTGGTGTGGTCATTTTGTTTTCACAGCTTTTTGAAAAACAAATTTTCTGAATTATTTTGAGGTCAAACTGACCAGCGGAGGCTCTGCAGACAAAACAGCATGTTGTCTTACGTGTTTGTTTTTTAAAATGCATCCAACAAAGTGTGACAGTAACAACATGATGGGTTTTTGTTCCCTAATTTACAAAAAAACATTTTTATTTCAATTTTATTTCAATGGAGGGACACAGAATATTTACCAAATATCCAGAACAAATGCACTACATAAAAGTTAAATATGGACAAGCATGTCACGGAGTGAAATATGCATTTCATCCACTAACAAACCAACAAATGAAACTTAATGGCGCAACTTTTATGGTGAAGCGCATTTGTTAATTTTTTGTGCAGTTGATCGCCAGGTCTGTAAGCATTTCATGACAAATTCTGGTCCTCTTCTCTTCATAAAAAATGTAATTAATTGTGGGTTATAACCCAAAGCTTCTGCACCCACCAAAGTTTGTTTTTTTCCAGGGGTTAAGTCTACAGACTGACTAGGCCGCTACATAACCTTTGTGCGGTTCTTCTTTAGCCACTGCTATGATATCTTAAGTCGTCAGTATCACTCTGGAAAACCCATCTGCATAGTTCTGTCTGAGGGAAGAAGGTTCTGTTCAAGATTTCACAACATACAGTCCATCAACCTGTCAATGTTCACACTCAGCATTTCTCTTCATCCAAACACAGTGGGTTGTGTTGATGCCAAAAAGTTCAGCTTTGATTTCATCTGATCACATCACTCACCTCTGATGTCTTCGCTTGATCATTTAAATGTGTGCTGACCTGACCTGAGGCACATATGCCTTCTACAACATGGGGCTGCAAGATTTCCATCCATTACAACACCTAGTGTCATCAGTAGTGTTCCTTGGTGACTGTGGTACGAACTGTCTTCAGAATAATAAGACTCTTCTCAGGTGTAGATGTGAGTTGATCCCTCAGCATGAAGTCCAGACAGTCCACGTTTAATATTCATGCAATATTTTTACAATTCCCAACAATTTCACTAACAGCTGTCTTGTAGTAGATTCTAACCTTGTGCAGATCTACAATTTTGTCCTTTAACAGAACTTTGGTTTTACGGATGGTAGTGGACAGGTTTGATTGAAAGAAATTTCAAACAAATTTATTCACGTTTGTAGGGGATCAGAGTCTCGTCTTACTTTATGACACACAAATCAATTTGTAATTTTTATCGAATAATAGTAGTATGTCAGTTAGTGGTTCAACAACAATGTCCTCAGTGGATTATATAAAAATGTAAATATTACAGATATTTCATATTTTAGAACATACATACATATATTTATATATCAGAACAAGAAGACCACCTAGCAAAGCAGAATTACAAACTTTAAAGAAACCTTTTTCTCTTGGGTTTATGGATAGACTTAAATGTGGTCTATAATTAAAGTTGGCTTGACTTCAGGTTTACTGATAAATATTTAATGAATTACACCATCTTGCATACATTTCAGAGATATTTGATTTACTTGAATTAAAACATTACTTGAAGGATGGCGTAAAGAAAAACAAAAATATAGTACGTTTTAAAGTACAAAGATCTTTTTATAAAAGGGAAAAGTAAATGATTATTGTTAACTATAGGAGACAAAAAATATATATTTCAAGTCTGAAGGATCCAAAAATACACAAGAATAATAATTTGTAGCAGTAGAATTTTGCAAGGTTTAAAGCAGTTAACTGGTTGCATATTTTCTTTAAAAAACAACCCTCAGCATCAGAGACAGAGGGGAACTGGCACTGAATGTCCGCCTGTCTTTGTCCTTCATTATCCCTGCATTTTTCTCTAAACCCTTGGATTACAGCAAAACATCTGCCTCCCTGCAAGTCCAGATAAATTTCAATCCCTTCCCCCTTCTCCACATCGCTCTGCCTATGGGACATCTTTTCACACCCAAGATCTTAGTTACCCAGTAACAGAGGTGAGAGATGGTGCTTCAGTCCAAAGCAACGCCCAGTTACAACATCCCACTGGACATTCATTACCAATGAAAATATGTTTAAATGGCTCAGCAGATATTCAGTTTACTATAGTCAACTTTACTTTGTGTCAAAGTGTCCAAAGTAACATATCGGGACGTATGTTAAACATCGGCTTTAACAATACTAAAAAGTTCACTCTCAGTTTAAAAACCGTATAAACCTCAGAGATTTAGTCTGGTGATCTCCAGACTGTGTTCACCATGGTGAGAGCCACAGAGCTGCAACATGATAATGACCCAAACATACCAGTAAATCCATCAAAGAACTGCATGAGAATTAGGAAATGAAGAGCCTAGTCAAAGCCCAGATCTGGATTTTATTGAGATGCTGTGTGGTCACTTGAAATTGGCTCTACATGCAAGAGAGAAGACAAAGCGGCTAAGATTAGCTAAAAGGAGGTAAGGTGCCCTAACTTCTTCTGCAGCTAATAAGCTAAGATCAGTGACCAACCAGTCAGAAATTAAAAATCCAATCTTTTATCCCATCAGTGAATGCACCGTTCCTCAGGGTTAACAGGTTAGACCATCAACAACATTCTTCAGAGCGGTAGATGATCCACAGTTAGCCAGTTTTAGAACCAATGTTTTTAAAAACAGGAAGCACAAAAGGTGCAAGAAGCTTCTAGAATGGAAACCATGTTAAATGGAGGATCCGTCTGTGAAATTCCTGACGTTAGCAGGTGACAGCTCTGTTATTTGTCTGATCGAGGACAATGACGAGTCTGCATACAGACAGGAGGTGGATTCACTAGTGCACACAACCTAATTCCTCGGTTGTGTGCACAAAATTGCCAAATAAAAGGTGATTCAGTTGAATGCTCATTCAGGCTGCTACCTTTAGATAACAGGACATACATATTACATTACAATTTCTCTGTTTTATTCTTTCAAATAGTCCAACTATTTGTCATGAAACTTCCTGGATAATGTTGGCTCTTGGTCTATAAACTCCACAGTAATTTACAGTCAGTAATGCTAACTGCACAAATCTTGCTAATATACCAGTTGTGGTAGTCACTAAAGTAAGGTGCTAAAGACAACTTGCAATGTCAGCGATAATTTTGCTTTTGTTTTGACAGAATAATAAAATCCTGTTTAACTGCAGAGCTGTGCAACAAACTCATCTCTCTCTCACACGCTGCGATGTCGCTTGTGGTCCCAATATAATCAATTAGCGATCAGAAAAGACTCCTGACAAGTTAATTAGTCTCAATATTACATAGGATGATGCACTTCTTATAATTTTGACTAGATCTTGTAGAAGAAGCAGAATTTGTGGTGATATGATGCAGATCTACATTCTGATGTGTGCAAAATGACAAAAGAATAGAGCTATAATCTGTCTTGTAAAGGTGTAAATGAGATATGCTGTAATCCTTTTAAAACTCATTGTTTTATTTTACTAGGAACATTTTGTTGTGAAGACAAGATCAACTGAAAACCAGGTGCTCCAAGCAGGACTGATGCCTGAGGTATCTAGACCACAGCACAATGAGCTCCAATTAGACTTCAAAAAGTTGAGTTCACACAACAAAACAAGAATAACTCACCTTTTAATGCGAAAAAAAGAAAGATGTAATGAGAAAGAATGTTTGATTTAGTTTCATTGATCGTTAGCGTTTTAAGTAAACATCATCTGTGCACTTCTCACCGGTCCTACTGTGGATTTCTAACCATTTCCTTAAGACATCATTGAGAACATTTCTGTCCACACTGCCTTTATTCCACAGCAATGTTCCTCAAGGCTGACGTGTGGTTCTGATCTTCTTGGGTTAAAACAGCTTGATACTGTCAGCACATCCTGATTCTTCTCTAGACGACTGAGACACCATATATATTGCCTTTTACTTTTGCCTCTGACGCAGGAAAAATATTCCACTTTACCCTTCAGCTTTTGCCAGATGTCTTTCGTCCACCTCTGCACTGCCCAACGTCTATGGAATACGGACTAAACCAAGCTGATCATTTGCAGACAAATATAGAAATATCATCGTTCTGCAGCCTCTCTCTTCCACAACTGATAACAACTGCTGACTCTTTGCTGTTCGCGAGACTCTGTATCTCAGCACAACAAACTGTCCTCAGCAGCAAGCAAGACATGACTGCAATTCCCTCTTGTCCGTGCACTCACACCACTCTCATCAGCATGACACATCGTTAACATTACACCACACGGCCAGTTCTGCCATTTAAACCTGCAGTCAGATACAGGAAGAAAACTTGGCTTGTGTTTGAAAAGTTGCTCAAAGTTTCCTTTTATTGAACATGTTATATGTTGGTTAAAAGGAACACTTTTGGTATCATGTGTATGCAAATACATTTTCTGGCTGATCACATTTACGTTTAATGTTTGACTAAATAAAATAGTAAATAAGGCTTTTATAAGAAATACACCGATCAGTCTGAGGTCGGAATCAGCCTATTTTTCCGTGATCTGCTCTGCCTTGTATTCGGTAGGTTAAATAGTGAATAGTATGTTTTTTGTTACCTATTCTTTAAATTATTTAAAACTAAGAACATCTGCTATTTTCAGTCTATGAAAGCATCGGTTTTATTGTGATTTTATGTGATGGAAATACACAAAGTATCACATTGTGGTGACATGGAGCAAAAAGCATACATGGTTTTCAAAATCATTTACACATCTATATATATCTATATATCTATATATATATATATAAATATATATATATATATTTATATATATATACTATAAATCCAGCTGATCCAGCTGTTCTCTGAAGGCCTCAGAGGTTTGCTAGAGAACATTAGAAGAATCATGAAGACCAAGGAACAGAGCAGACAGGTCAGGGAGAAAGTTGGGGAGAAGTTTGAAGCGGGGGTTAAATCCCAAACTTTGATGATCTCGCAGAGCACTGTTCAGTCCATCATCTGCTGGAGGACCAACAGCTCAGGTGGGTTAGTATTACACTGCAAGAATAAAGCCCTTGTTGAAGGACAGCCATTAGAAGCCCAATTTGCAGCTTGTCATGTAGAAGACAGGGTAAACATGTGGAAGAAGGTGCTCTTGACTGATGAGACAGAACGTAACTTTTTGCCCAACATGCAAAATGCTCGGAATGATGGAAAACTAACCCTGCAGATCCCACCTGAAATATGGTGAAAGCAGCATCATGTTTTGGAAATCATTTTCTTCAGAAATTACAGGGAAGCTGGTTAGAGTTGATTAGAAGATGGGTGGATATCAATACAAGACAATCTTAGAAGATAACCTGTTAGAGGCTGCAAAAAAAGAGGCTGGGGCAGAGGTTCACCTTGCAGCAGGGACAGCAACTCTAAACATTCAGCCAGAGTTACAGAATGGTTTAGATCAAGGCATATTCATGTGTTAGAATGGCCTAACCAAAGTCCAGACCTAGATTTAATTAAAAGTCTGTGGCAGAACATGAAAACTGGTTTTCATTAATACCCTCCATCCATTTTAAGTTTTTTTTTTTTTTTTAAACCTTAAATCAAATTCCTTTTACTTTACAATTATGACCTACGTTGTTTTGGTCTAACACATAAAATTTCAGGAAAATGCATTGATGTTTGTAGTTTTAATGTGACAAAAAGTCAAACAGTTCAAGGGTTGTTGATATTGTTACAAAGCACTGGATGTACCATGTTTAATCCCATTCTTGAGCATGAACCAGCAGATTTGGGAGTGCCATAAACATGCTACTTTGAAGGCAATCCTATGACCAAATCCCAGTATCTCCTTATGGCAGACCAAAGTTATGGAGAAATGTTCGTCTCTGGAGAAGCATTAACTCGTATTATGAGATCACAGGCCCATCTTACCTTGATCCTGGGCATGGTGACAGTTGGAGGTCTCGCCTTGGCCACGAAGCTGTGGGAGGAGCCTTTCTCCACCAGATACCTGGTGTAAGGCATATTAGAGCCCCCCGTGGGTCCAAACACAAAGTCCTCTCGGAGGGCATCCACCAACATCAGAACGACCCTTCTGAACAGGGGCTGGGGCAGGCGGGTGGAGTTGGGAGAACTTCCTGTGAGGTGAGAACATTTCAGATGAGCTCGATCACAACAAGGAGAGATACAGATAGGGGATGAGTGATGCTGGGGGCTCACCTGCCAGCGGCTCCGCTGGTAAATCTGACAGCCTGCTCTTGGAGGACAAGGAAGACTTAACAGGAACAGGGAAGAATCCCCTCAGGAACAGGGCTACGCCGACCACTTCGAATATTAAAATGAAGCAGGCGAAAACAGACGAGCGGACTCTCATTGTGGTTGTTTACGGAGCGACAAACGTATCTGAATGGGACAACTCACTGACGACAAATAAGGAGAGCTGGAGCTGCCACGCATGACCAGAACAATCCGTCAAGCTGCGTGTTACACCTCAATATATACGCCACTAAAAAACGTATCAAAACAGTCAATGTCCATGGGCATATTTGGGATAAAAACACTAATACCGGTTAGCGATGTAGCCACTCGTCTTAGCTTCCGCGTTGGTAAACTACGGGAGGCGACAAGAGCCAAGCCAGACCAACGCGCGTTTTAAAGTCTGGGTTATGTTCTTGTTGCCGTCAGCCTGAGTAAATCCATCCAACAGGTGGTCGAACTGTACTTGGTGCTTTCAAATGTATGCTACGTATTTAGTTTGGAACTGTGTGATTTATAAATGTATGAATGACATAGTGAAAATATGATGTGAAAATGAAACCCAACTTTTTTTCTCTTATGACTAAATAACCCATTATATTGCTGTCAATTTTTGGCTGAGTACTGAGTAACAAATGGCACTCCGTAGTGCGAAGGATATTTGAGAACATTAGTCAACAAACAGCATTATGAAGACCAAGAAACACAGCAGACAGGTCAGGGAGAAAATTGTGAAGTTTTGAGCAGGGTTAGGTTACACAACAAAATCCAAAGATGAGATCAAAATGAAGATTGCTGGCCAAAATGATAAATGTGAAGGAAAGCTAAAGCTACACATTACCCTAAGCATACCATCCCATCACTGGTGGTGACAGTGTCATGTTGTGGGGATGCATTTCTTCTAAAGGAACAGGGAGGCTACAAAATGCCAAGGTAGAAGTTGCCTGTATACCTAGATATCAACCCTGAACATACAGCCAATGCTGCAACCTGCTGATTACCAGTGCTTGAAAATTAATCTTCCAAAATGATCTCTGTAAATATAGCTGAGCTTGAACTACTTTAAAAAGATGACAAATAGTTTAGTCTCTAGATGTACAAAGCTAGTAGAAACAAACCCAAAAGACTCAGCTGTAATTGCAGCAATAGGTGCTTTTACAATGAATCAATTTCTTGAATACGGTACGTGAATAGCAATTCACATCAGGATCAGATGCTGTTTGCTTTGGTTTTTTTCTAAATGCAGTTAGTACCAACAAGAGGTAGTAAATAAAGTTAGAGTTAATGCACTCAAAGCCAAAACTGTTGTGTGACCATGAATACTTGTGACATAACTGTTGGCTGTTTGGAATTAAAAAAACACTCGAACTCTACAGAATATTGGTTAGCAGCTTTCCACTGTAATATTTTAAAATCTTGTCTTGTTTCATTGCAACAAAAACTGATAAAACCATGAATATCAAATAAATCCAAGCCCTCTGAGCCTCACACCTTGTCTATATACATCATTTCAATGTCCAAGGCGTGCCCATTCCAGTCCTCTTGTCCTGCAAGTTTTGTGTGTATCCCAGGTTGAGCAGACCTTATTTAAATCACGGGTTTATTGTCTCACCTCTGCAACACTCAGGCTGAGGAAGTCATTCCACTGTTTAAATTCAGTGTGTCCCTCCAAACTAATGAGACACTGACCGTTTGGGATTTTAATCAGGCACCACTGATCTAAGGTTTTGAAAATATGACACAACAAATTGAAAAAAGACAATCTTATACAATTCAAGCTTTAGTTCCGAAAAGCACTTTGAAATTCCAAAGCGTAAAAAAAAAAAGTTTGCTCATATTCCCCAGTTAATGTGATACTTCGATTACGTAAATGTTCTTATTAAGGATGGGCTCAGTTTTGTTTGATTTAAACAAGTATGACTAAAGGCTACATACTGTACATGACAAAGAATAGATGTAAAGTCTACCTGAATGTCCATGACTGAGCCTCTGCTGCCATCTGTTGGGAGAATTAAGTCAATGCAAGACAGCTCTTTTGTTCAAAGCTGTATGCTCAATTTAAGAACATTCCTATCATCTTATATCAGCACAAAGTAAATGGAGTTGAATATCAAATCCTAAAAATTGTATGGGGGAACTCCCTGCCCCCACCACCCACCCACACACACACACACAAGTGCTGCCTTAATAGTTTGAATTTGAATAATTTCTTGTGTTACATTAACATGGGTGCTCCTTAATTTGGTATTTCAAGTGTTTTGAATAATAGCAATAGTTGTGAGGCGATAACGTGTCTCTTATCTAACATGAATAGCCCATGATCTAAACCAGCTCTGGCTGTATGATGGTTACCCCGTTTCATGTTGGGGATAGTGTTCAACGTGATGTGCATTGTTGGACTTCCACCACATAGCATTTTCATGTTGGCTAAAAAGTTGTGTTGGTCTTATCTGAATAGAGCACCCTTTTCCACATTTGCTGTGTCCCCTGTGGCCTGTGGTAAATCTTAACCTTACTTCCTTACACTTTCTTCTTCCTACTCTTCCATTAAGGCCATAATTGTCGAGTGCAAGTCAACATTTTCTCACCCCCAAGCTTTGGATCTCTGCAGTTCCCCGAGTTACAAAGGTCATCTCTCTAAATGTTTTAACAAGTGTTGACTGACTTTGATATTTTATTTTTTAATAATTTGCAAGGATATTTCATCCTTGTTTATCCTCATATGTATTAAAATCCCACATGATCGACAAATTAACTTTTTTTGCATTTTACTTCAATGCAAAGTAAAGTGTGGCACAAGTCATCCGTGTCAATGTTTGATCAGTGAAACATAAATAAAACATAAGCAATATTAACCATTATTATCAGAAAGAAAACAAATAATAATAATAATAAAAATAGAAAAAAAATGATTGCCAAACATTCCATCGAAGCATTTTTAATTACAGACATGTAAGATCGCCGTAAATATTGTATAATAATGGCTTTCTATTTTTCTTTCCTCTTCAGAATACTAATAAAGGCGTCTTTTGGAACTTCAATGTTGCCGATGCGCCTCATCTTCTTTTTACCGTCAGCTTGTTTCTTCAATAGCTTCATCTTCCGCGTTATGTCACCACCATACTGCAAACCATGAATTAGGATTAAAAGGACTTCCATGTCTTTGCAGAAAGTTACAAAATAGGAGAGGAGAAACTCCTTTACTTACACATTTGGCAAGAACATTTTTCCTATATGCCTTTATTCTGAAAGAGCAACACACAGCACCACATTTATTCTAAAGTGTTTACTGTGAGTGTACATGATTATTGCTCTACATCCCACACTTCTCCAGCTCAGAGCAGATGGTCTACTTACGTTTCTCTTGCTATGACTTTACTTCCAATGGCTGCCTGGACAGCAATCTCAAACATCTGCCTTGGGATGGATTCTTTCAGTCGCTCACACATGGCTTTCCCTGTACTGTATGCACGGTCCCTGTCATGAAATCCCACTTATAAGAAGCAAAAATGAAAAAAAAGCAACTGCTGCCTGAGTAATGGTCATATACAGCACCGTGATAAAGTTTTAAGCCACCTTACAGATTTGTTCTGTTTTTGCCTTTTAGTCCGATGGACATGTTTAAAGTGCAAGAAATTTCAAATTTGCTCCCAAAAAACCTGAGCACGTTCCAAAAGCAGTTTTCAAACTAAGTTTTCATTTATTAGGAGAAAATACTAACCACACCAACCTGGATCTACAGGAGAAAGGAACCGCACACTTTGGTAAACTGTAACTGTTATTGACCACACAATGGTTCAATTTGACAAGCCACACATAGGCCTGATTACTGCCTGGCCTGTAGAATCTAGAAAACACTTATATGTAATCTGTCTGACAGGGTGAAGTAGGCTAAAAGAGACCAGACTCCAGCGCAGATGGGAAACTTCACTGAAATCTATTAGGCAGAAAGGGCTGCGTTGGGGTTTGCTTTGGGACTCCAGCCAAACACAGCGAGAGCTCCACATGATTAACCTTTTCAGGATGACCAGCCAACCAGAATCACTCAAAGAGGTCATCTATGAGTCATCCAGGATATCACGAAAGAATCCAGAAGAACATCTATAGCCAGATAAGGTCAGTGTTCATAGTTTCACAATAAGAGAGAGACTAAAACAAATGGGGTCCATGGGAGCGATCCAAGGCCAAACATCACAGCGGGCCAAAAGGAGCAGAAAGTTCCATCAAACATTTTGAGAAAAAACATCCTGATGATCTCCAAGGCTTTTGGGCAAATATTATGTGGACTGACGAGACAAAAGTGGAAAAGTAGTTCTAAAAACATATGCTAAGATAAAAAAGGTTCATTAATATAAAGACAAAAACAGTAGAATCTTTCCACTTGTTTGTCCAGTTAAATCTGCTGTTAAAATAACAGCATTTCAGAAAATGAACATCATACTGATGGTCACACTAGGTGGCAGTAAACACTGGTGTGATGGTCTGGGTCTGCTTTGTTTCCTCAGGACCTATAGACGGATTGTTGTATTTGACGGAACCATGAATTCTGCTATCCAATCAGAAATCTTGAAGGAGAACATCCAATTATGACTTTGTCACCTTAGGCTCAAGAGCATTTGAGTTCTGCATTGGGGCAGTTATCCAAAAAGCACACCACCAATCCACCTCTGAATAGCTCATAAAATATAAATGAAGGTTTTGGAATGGCTCAGTCCAGACTTCAACTCTACTGAGTTCCTGTAGCGTGACCTGAACAGACCCTTTGTGCTTAAAAACCCTCCAATGTTGCTCAATTAAATCCTCAAAGAAGAGCGGTGCAAAATTCCTAAATTCCTGCTTGATGGCAGTTGTTGCTACCAGGGGTGGCACAACAATGTTTGGGGTTAAGAAAATAACTGTTTTCACTGAGGGCCAGGTTGGGTTGGTTTCCCTAAATGAAAACCGCATTTGTATTTACTCAGGTTATTTTAGTCTGATATAAAATATTTTTGATGATCTGAAAAAAGCAAAACCAGAAGACATCTGTGAAGGTAGAAATACTTTGTTTTTTTCCAGGACCGTTTGTTTTGGGCAGATGGGAAAGAAATGAGACAATTTTACTGCAGCCACACCTTATTAATAAAACCATTTAGAGTGAATGACGTAGTCTTTTCCACAATAAATAAAACAATGTTTTTGACCAGCACGTCACAAGTTGCATACATCCTGTTTCACTGTGATTATTAGTGCTGAAATATTAGTACATATTTCTAACATTTTTTGTTGTCTTCAGTGATTTGAGGTACCAAATATACCAATAAGGACTAGTGAACTTATTTTGCTAATATTTTCAACCAATTCATTAACTGATCATGTTTAAAGCAGTAAAGAAAGAGTACCGTTTATTTTTGGGAAAACTTGCATGTCAAACTTAGTGTTTTCATGTTAAACTGAGCCTATAAATATCAGTTCCAGCACAGTCCTTACAATAATCTTCCTATATCCTTGTTGTTGTTCAGCTTTGTGTTACAGGACCCCTGATCTAGCCTAAGTGGTTTGGAGACAATGTTGGAAAGACAAGGCTGGGATAGTTTGGACGTGTAGTAAGAAAGGACAGTTCATTTATTGGACAAATATGGAGCTACTAGGAGAAACTACGTGTGAGGCATAAGATCTTCCAAATAGGGATCTCTGCTTTTGCTCATATTCAACACCGATCGCTCGTCGTCTGGTGCATATTTAATACTCAGTAGGCACTATACGCACTATAAAATAGCATCAGTTACTTCAGGAAAGACAACAGATTTCTGAACCACACCCAGAATATTTAAACATCAAACCCACTAAGCTGAACTCCACCTGGTTTCAGTGATCTTATTTGAGTGTCTCTAAACTGTACCTGTGTACAATTGTGGTGAGTTCTTCCACTGGCCGCCCGTTCAGCAGAATATCCATCTTTATCAAATCAGCAGTCTGGTAACCTGCATTCTCATAATCAAAGCTGTGGAGATAGAGATGAAAGTGCTGAGCGGCTGAACACATGCTTACTTCAGTGAAACAAATGATCCAATCCATCCACCTTACGTCATATACTGTGACTATGTACACTTTGTCTGACTTGATTTGTTTTACCTGGCATACCCGGATGACAGTGATTTCAGGAGATCGTAGAAATCCACAACAATCTCATTGAGGGGAAAGAGATATTTCATCATGACACGCTGGTCATCAACGTACACCATATTCTTCTGCACCGCCCTGCGACTCTGAAAGAAACGGGATGCCTTTCTTTTTCTGAGGGTTTTACTTTTATTTCTGGCACGGAGTCAAGCTTAAAAGCTCAACGCACCAGATGAACCTGTCAATCTCTATTTTCTGACAGGTTTAAGTGTATAAACGCTGCCTCAGCATTTCTGAAAATAAGATTACATTGTAAAGAAGAATTCTACACAGACGACAGACACATTTGGCCGGCACCCTTAGGTAAATACTTAGTTTTCTGGTTCTTATTAACTATGGCTGTTAAAATAGACAGAACTGTAGAACCCAACCGACTGGATCTCATGAGCAGATTTCTCTGGAGAGGCGGCCACACCACAACCCATCAGCTGGATCAGTAATTCAGGGATCTACAATTGTTTAAACCTCTTGGAAAACAATGTAGCGGCTTTGATTGACACAATGTTACATCTCTAGAAGTTTTCTATTAAAATCTAGACTGTTAAATAAAATTTGTTGTTCCTGCTGTAGCCTTTAACACTTTGTACAAGCCTCCTCTTCACAAGGTAGGAGGACAAATACAAATGGCACAAGGTTTATTTTGGTGCTTGTGAACCATTTCTGTATTAATCTGTATTGGATCATTATCCGGTGGAAAGACACATTTTCACTTTACTGGTTGAGGTCACTGGGTTTTTATTACATTTTTCCTGGTATTTCAAAGCGTTCTTGATGCTATGCATAACTGGAAGAGAAAATCGCCCACATCACCATAGATCCTCCACCGTACTTGACAGTAGCTGTGAGGGGCTTTAATTTCCACCCGTTCGTCCTCTCTTTTACAGCAGACCCACCTGGAGTTTTTGGGGCTGAAAAGCTCCTTCTCAATCTCATCTGACCGACACATAATCACACCCAGATTCTGTTTTAATTCATCTCATTGGCATGTTTCCCCCATTCCTCTTACCAAGCACAGACTCATAATCTTGCCGGTGTGTGTTTCTGGAGCCAGAATAGTCCCCAACACCATGGGCTCCAAATATTCAGACACGACGGATCTGTCGGGGAACTGAGCCGGGTTCACTATGGTTAGCTCCTCACTGCCGTGTTCCTGTGAGGAGAAGAGCATGAGAACATGGAAGGATTTTAAAGGTCTTCATCTCATAAGGAGTCTTTAAGGAGGAAGACAGGAGGAAATAAACAGATGCAGGAAAATGTGCCGATACCCCTCATTAGTAAACAAAACAACACAGCTATCTCTCAAACAACTTTAAACTGGTAAAAGTTTGATTGAATCCATTATTGTTTCTCTAATATTTAATAGAAATAATATGATGATTTTGATCAAAGGTTCAGGTGAATATTTCATTTAATTAAAATAAATGACATTGGCATACACTAAACAAAAAAAAGGAAAAACCCTAAATTTAATATTTTGTGGCAGCCCCATTCTGCAGCAGTCACTACCCACTAGTGATCTCTGTTCTTCACGAGGAGATGTCTCCGGCTGCCAACGGCTATTTTGGCCCACTCTGTCTGAGGAAACTACTCAAGCTGCCACAGGTTGAAAGGAAGCGTCTCAGTTTAACCCCCAGATCTTTCCATAGGTGTTCAGCAGGATTAAGATCAGACTCGTGGACGACCATTTAACAATCATTCAGCCCTTCCTGTGTGTTTTTAGCTCTATATTTTCAGTCATTATCCCGTTGAAGGCTGAGGCTATGTCTTCTGATGCACTCCAGGATGTCCAGGTTGTTTTCAGACTTCATTTTGTGTAGCACAGCTTTAAGCTTCCCTGGAACAGATGCGGCCAAAACATGCAGTCGTTTACTCCACCACTTACTGCATGCTGCACATTCTGGTATACGCAAGACTGCTTATTTTTTAGTGAATCACTTTTCCGGAGCAATGATGCATTGTTTCAATGTCTGCGTCAGCGTTCAGGGCTTCCGCAAGTTTCGTTGAGGTAAATTTCAAACCATTATAATTTAAATTTAAGACCTACATAAATATCAAAAGATAACTGATTTAATAATTTAAGCCATTTATTAATAACTCTCTCAACTTATATTAGTAATTTTCAGTTTTGCTGTGTCAATTAATCTCAGGTTACCAAACTTCAACCCCTTTGCAGAGTATATAAGTACACTTCATAGCAGTTATTGATGATAGGCATTTCATTACACGGCTAAAACCTCTTTTAAAGCCAAACCTCCTTCCCATAATGTAGGAGCAGATTGTAGATAACAAAACAAGAATGATTTGATTTTAATTGCATAAATGTACAATCAGAAGCCAGCGAGACAGTTTTAAGAGCATAAGTCTTTCAGAACCAGAATCAGCTTCATTGGCTGAGTTGATGCACACAAACAAAGAACGGGTCTTTGGTTTAAATATAAATAGGTACACTTCAGAGGAGCTAAAAATAATAAAACAAACACATATTTACATTGATGTAGATGTATGCACACCCAATAATAAAAAAGAGAGATTAGAATAGTACAAATGATGTCAGAGATATGTGAGGAAAGTTGAAATCCTGATTATTCCCATTTATGCATCAATGTACATGTTTTTATTTGGTGAATATATTCACCAAAATGATGGTTGTTCTTACTTTTGAAGCATTTAATGAATAGAAATAAAAAATCCTATTGCTCGGCATTCAACCCACTGATAGCTGATTGGAACAGACTGATTCCAATCTCTGGCCGATTGAGCTTTGCATCTGTAATGATAGGTTTGTTGTTTCACCACAAAGTATTAGCCTCTGAATTCCTCAGGCAGTACTACAAATCCCAGAATGAACAAATACATCCAGCTCATTTAGCCCCCTCACCCCACATTATGAAAAGACTAGGACGTTTTAAGCATTTTATTTAAAAAATATTAAAATGCTTACAGCTGGTTAATTTAAACAGAATACCTTTGACCGACCTGCTGTTTATGCATAGGAGCACTCTGACTAATGATTTCCTATCGTGTACCAACATATCACTTTAAGGAGGAAGCAAGCCAGTGACATAAATAACGCCTGATCTATAATTAACTGAAATTTTATCAGTATAAACCAAACCCAGCAGCCATTCCCTAATGATGTGACCTCAATGAGCTGAAGCATTGCCGTCCATGAAGATGAAATTAGGCCTGTGTTGTTCATGCAGCACTACGACTGGATTAGTGATGCTTTTCATGGGCTTGTCACTGCACCATTCACAAAGTGTAGGGCAATTCTGTATTGTCCAGACACACCTGCTCACACTCTAATACCACCACCACCAAAGGAGTTGTCTACAACATCGTTGGCGGCCATCACTTCTGACCGCAGACCACGCTAATTTAAACAGTGTCGTCTGGTCCGACCTGACTTTGGTGCCTCTCACCTCCCTTAAATGTGAATGGAGTTGAGTGGCATCCATCATCCGGCTCCGCAGGGCACAGTTCACAATAAAGTAGTCATCAATCTGGGATGTGGCCAAAGGACGTCTACTTCTATGCCTTTCTGTGACTCTTCCAGTCTTTCTGTATCTCGTTACATCCTGCTGATGACACTCTGTGACTCTCTAAGCTCAGTGCCCACTTCCGTCTGAGATCATCTTGTTTGAAGCCTTGCAATGTATAGGTACTGTTGATAAATTGTCAGCTGTCGTTTTGGTGTAATGATGTCAAAATTCTAAGAGAACCGGGGAAATTATTGGACGATTCATGGATCAAACACCTGTTGTGAGTTAGGCTCCTTGTTGGAGAACAGCAAGTTGTTCACAAAGTACTGAAACATTGAACAGTTGGACATATGCATCCAAACGTTTAGAGAAGGTCACATTACATTCATCATGAAATTTCACCTGAAAGCTGAATATCCCTCATTTTATGTGAGTAGTGTATGTGCTAGAAGCAGCTTTCACCTTGATGAGTTTTGCCGAGGAGAGGACTGCCTTGTAGGGCACGGTGGGGACAGTTACTATAACAGAAGCGTTGTACTCCTGCTCCAGCCTCTGATTGAACACCTCCATGTGGAGAAGACCCAGAAAACCAAGTCTGTGGGAGGACAAGGGGGTGAACACAAGTTTTAGAGTATTGAAACTAGTGTTTTTCACTTCATACAGTGGGGAGAACTTGACAGCTGTATGTGATACACTGATACACTGATTTTGCAGGTTTTCCCACTTGCACAGCATGTAGAAGTCTTTCATTTTTATCATAGTTACTCTTCAACTGTGAGTGACGGAATCTAAAACAAAAATCCAGAAAATCACATCGTGTGATTTTTAAGTAATTAATTTGCAATTTATTGCAAGACATAAGTATTTGATCACCTAACAACCAGTAAGAATCCCGACTCTCACAGGCCTGTTAGTTCTTCTCTAAGAAGCTCTCCTGTTCTCCACTCATTACCTGTATTAACGCCACCTGTCCACACACTCAATCAAACAAACTCCAACCTCTCCACGATGGCAAAGACCAGAGAGTTGTGTAAGGACATCAGGGATAAAATAGTAGACCTGCACAAGGCTGGGATGGGCTACAGATGGTGATGGCGAGATGAAGCCTCTTGAAGCACTGAAGCTTTCCATCTAATTGCTCGACTCATGAGCCGAGGCATCAACATGCTTCATTTGTTCTACTGCGCCATCAAGTTGACAATAAATGTAAAATAGGGAGAATGATTATGACGTGAATTTCTTGTGTAAAGCTTTAAATTGACTAAATAAATGAATGGTGTTTGTGATGCCAATAAATTCCGAATATGGTGTCAATATGATCTTAATCTGTCTTGTTGATACAATGGATGGATCAAATGGAAAAGTGGAAACAAATATAAGAGAGGGTTGTGATGTGAATTGCTTATGTTACTTATACATATAATGCTTATATGTGAAATTCTCATCTTTCTCGCTGATTCCAAAGGAAAAAAAGACACTCAAATAGATTGCCAACACACACGCAATACGATCCGCTTCACAAAAAGTCTGCCTGGATTACTCGACACACGCTCCGAAGCATACTGGACATATCACTAGCTAGAGGAAAAAAAGCCAAGCTGCTTGGTGAGAAGGCAACAACTGTTGGTGCACTTACAGGTCCTTCTCAAAATATTAGCATATTGTGATAAAGTTCATTATTTTCCATAATGTCATGATGAAAATTTAACATTCATATATTTTAGATTCATTGCACACTAACTGAAATATTTCAGGTCTTTTATTGTCTTAATATGGATGATTTTGGCATACAGCTCATGAAAACCCAAAATTCCTATCTCACAAAATTAGCATATTTCATCTGACCAATAAAAGAAAAGTGTTTTTAATACAAAAAACGTCAACCTTCAAATAATCATGTACAGTTATGCACTCAATACTTGGTCGGGAATCATTTTGCAGAAATGACTGCTTCAATGCGGCGTGGCATGGAGGCAATCAGCCTGTGGCACTGCTGAGGTCTTATGGAGGCCCAGGATGCTTCGATAGCGGCCTTTAGCTCATCCAGAGTGTTGGGTCTTGAGTCTCTCAACGTTCTCTTCACAATATCCCACAGATTCTCTATGGGGTTCAGGTCAGGAGAGTTGGCAGGCCAATTGAGCACAGTGATACCATGGTCAGTAAACCATTTACCAGTGGTTTTGGCACTGTGAGCAGGTGCCAGGTCGTGCTGAAAAATGAAATCTTCATCTCCATAAAGCTTTTCAGCAGATGGAAGCATGAAGTGCTCCAAAATCTCCTGATAGCTAGCTGCGTTGACCCTGCCCTTGATAAAACACAGTGGACCAACACCAGCAGCTGACACGGCACCCCAGACCATCACTGACTGTGGGTACTTGACACTGGACTTCTGGCATTTTGGCATTTCCTTCTCCACAGTCTTCCTCCAGACTGTGGCACCTTGATTTCCGAATGACATGCAGAATTTGCTTTCATCCGAAAAAAGTACTTTGGACCACTGCAGTGCTGCTTCTCTGTAGCCCAGGTCAGGCGCTTCTGCCGCTGTTTCTGGTTCAAAAGTGGCTTGACCTGGGGAATGCGGCACCTGTAGCCCATTTCCTGCACACGCCTGTGCACGGTGGCTCTGGATGTTTCTACTCCAGACTCAGTCCACTGCTTCCGCAGGTCCCCCAAGGTCTGGAATCGGCCCTTCTCCACAAACTTCCTCAGGGTCCGGTCACCTCTTCTCGTTGTGCAGCGTTTTCTGACACACTTTTTCCTTCCCACAGACTTCCCACTGAGGTGCCTTGATACAGCACCCTGGGAACAGCCTATTCATTCAGAAATTTCTTTCTGTGTCTTACCCTCTTGCTTGAGGGTGTCAATAGTGGCCTTCTGGACAGCAGTCAGGTCGGCAGTCTTACCCATGATTGGGGTTTTGAGTGATGAACCAGGTTGGGAGTCTTAAAGGCCTCAGGAATCTTTTGCAGGTGTTTAGAGTTAACTCGTTGATTCAGATGATTAGGTTCATAGCTCGTTTAGAGACCCTTTTAATAATATGCTAATTTTGTGAGATAGGAATTTTGGGTTTTCATGAGCTGTATGCCAAAATCATCCGTATTAAGACAATAAAAGACCTGAAATATTTCAGTTAGTGTGCAATGAATCTAAAATATATGAATGTTAAATTTTCATCATGAAAATAATGAACTTTATCACAATATGCTAATATTTTGAGAAGGACCTGTATAACAAAATGGATGAAGTTCAAGATGACGGTCAATCTTCCTCGGTCTGGGGCTCGTGGGGCATCAATGATGATGAGGAAGGTGAGGGATCACCCCAGAACTACACGGCAGAACCTAGTCAATGACCTGAAGAGAGCTGGGACCACAGTCTCAAAGAAGACCATCAGTAACACACTACGCCTCCATGGATTAAAATCCTGCAGCACACGCAAGGTCCCTCTGCTCACGCCAGCGCATGTCAAGGCCCGTCTGAAGTTTGCCAGTGACCATCTGGATGATCCAGAGGAAGAATGGGAAAAAGTCATGTGGTCTGATGAGACAAAAATAGAGCTTTTTGGTCTAAACTCCTCTCACCATGTTTGGAGGAAGACGAAGGATGAGTACAACCCCAAGAACACCGTCCCTACCATGAAGCATGGAGGTGGAAACATCATTCATTGGGGATGCTTTTCTGCAAAGGGGACAGGATGACTTCACTGTATCGAGTGGAGGATGGATGGGGCCATGTATCAGGAGATCTTAGCCAACAATCTCCTTCCCTCAGTAAGGACATTGAAGATGGATCGTGGCTGGGTCTTCCAGCATGATAACGACCCGAAGCACACAGCCAGGGCAACTAAAGAGTGGCTCCGTAAGAAGCACTTCAAGGTCCTGGACTGGCCTAGCCAGTCTCCAGACTTGAACTCAATCGATAATCTTTAAGTGAGCTTAAAGTCCGTATTGCCCACCGACAGACCCGAAACCTGAAGGATCAAGAGAAGGTCTGTATGGAGGAGTGGTCCAAAATCCCTGCTGCAGTGTGTACAAACCTTGTCCAGAACTACAGGAAACATCTGATATCCGGAAATGCAAACAAAGGTTTCTGTACCAAGTATTAAGTTTTGTTTCTCTGATTTATCAAAGACTTGCAATAAAATGCAAATGAATTACTTAGAAATAACACAATGTGATTTTCTAGATTTTTGTTTTAGATTCCGTCACTCACAGTTGAAGAGTACCTATGATAAAGATTAAAGACTTCTACATGCTGTGCAATTGGGAAAACCTGCAATATCGGAAGTATGTCAAATACTTTTTCTCCCAGCTGTAGAAAAGGTCTGGATCTGGTTGGATCAAGAGAATGAGTGTTCAGTGGGACTCATTGTGATTCTAGCAAAACTGATGAGGAATAAATAAGCACCATCTCGACTGACAGCATGACTTGTGTAGACAGATTAAGCTTGACTTTTTGTTTTACTTCATGACAGTAGTATAAATCATGACCCTCCTTTGCTCGGGGATCCCAAAGACATGTTTTATTCCAATTCAAAGCATTGGTTCTGACCTCCAGCCAGCTCCCAGGGCCAGACTGCTGTCTCTCTGTACTGTGACACTTGAGTCATTCAGGGTCAGCCTCTCAATGGCACTGCGCAGGGTGGGGTATTCTGACTGGTCCGTTGGGTACATGCCTCGGGAGCAGAAAACAAGAAAGGGGGCCCATTAGCAGCAAAACAAGACTCCTCACTGAAAGCACCGACTGCATCAAGCTGACTGGAGATAAACAAAATGCACTTTAGGGGCCAAGAGCTGTGCACTATACGAGTAAAACAACATTTAGATGGTTGCACAGCTCCAATTTGAACCTGATGTATTTTTTAAAAAACAGAAATAAAACAGCAGATGAGAACGAGAAAGGTCTTACCAGCAAAAACCATGGCTTTGGCAGGCTTAAACCCAGGAAGAGCTTCGACTGGCTGCTCTTGGTGGTAAAGAGTGTCACCAATCTGGGCCTCTTTTACATCCTTCATCCCTGCAACTATATACCCCACCTGGCCTGCAAAGCTACAAAACACCCACATCAGACAGAGATGCTAACATAGGATGAACTGTCTAGATAAGTAAGTCCATATAAAGAAACTAAAACCTGCCATTTCTTAGTAAACACCATTTCTTATTCACTGAAGGTTACTTTATACATTATTGGGTCCATATTTCCTTAGGGCACGAGTTGCATTAAAAACTAACAAATGTTCTACAAATGAACAGACATGATTTTAGGGGTAAATACCTAAAAATAATTTATCAAACATGCGTACGGTAGAAATATACTTGTGTGGTTAGTGTCGTGCTCCTTTTGGATGTATCGATCTGGACTTGGGCGTAGAATATGCTCAAACATCCCGCCAGGCCTCAGATCATGTTCAGAGGTTTGTGTCTGTGTGGATCTGTGCTGCAGCAGAGGAAACGGGTTGTGTTGGAGAGTTTAGTCCACAATGGAGCAGCACCATATACAGCAGCAGTGAAATGTTTCTGATTAATGATTTTTCTTTAATGATTTTACTTTGAAGATCAGACAACCTGATGGCATAAATCCCCCATATGCTGTGCTAACTTTTGTCATCCCAGTAACCTAAATATTACTTTACCTAAAATTACTTATTTGACAGAGGAGAATGTGTAAGAGACAAGACAAGACTGCTGTGACTGAGCTCAGAGTAGATCACCATGTTGATGGCTGTTGTATGTTAAACTACATTACTGCAAGAATCTAGACTGTGTGTCTGATTGATTGCTGACTGGACAGAATATTAAACACCACAACACCATAACCAGCACGTAAGGAGATTCGGTGTTTTGGATTTCTAAGCATTTTCCGGTTTAAACACAGGTATTTTAAGACAATTTTCTCTTTCAAGGCATGTCACCATGGAGTTGTGCCAAATAGATCAACATTTAAGGTGGGAACAGCAAAGGAAGTGGCTGCATTTGAACCAGGGCCACGGTGGATCAGTTCTGTACAATATTGCACTGGACAGTTGTGTTTAATTTGGTGCTCTGCAGCAAGATGAACCGATACGGGTCTGCCAGACGGAGACAGAACCTCATCCAGCACTTCCACTATGTAACCTAAATACTTATATTTGGCAATAAAGACTTGCAATAATCTGGGGATTATTTGTGTGACAGTTCTCTGTGTCTTTTCTCATTTCTCCTCTTTTGTTTTGTCTTTTTTGCTGTTTTTTGATGATCCATGTCTCCAACCTTATGGGAGAGGCCATCAGCAGTAAGGATATAAACAGAGGTATGGTGTGTAAACAATGATTGTTTCCAGTTGCCATAGTTATGAAAACCTGTTCGTGGACATGCTGGAATTGGCCAGTTAACACATTGTTGTAATCCACCTGTTTTTCCTTAGTTTTACTAGTAGTAAGACGTTTGAGCTGCAAAGACGAAATGTTTCTGTAAAATAAAGACCAGCTGAGGACAATTGCAACGTACAGCTTCTGTGTGGGGTGCTCTTCTGGCCGCAGCAAGCCCAGCTCATTGACCTCGTAGGTTTTGCAGAGATATGCAGACACAATCTTGTCCCCCTTTTTCACTCGACCTCCAAACACTGCGATGTTGGCCACCACTCCTCTGTAGTGGTCAAAATTGGAGTCAAACACCAGAGCTTTGAACGGGTCATCGATGCTCCCTGCAGGACTGGGTAAAAAAGGAAAAACGTGATCTTTCTTCGGTCTAAACAAACCAATATAAAACACCCGAGATGTAGAAAACTAGCTTATCTTACGGAGGAATCCTTTCAACAACCGCTTGAAGAACTGTTTCAACGTTTGTTCCCAGTTTGGCTGAAATCTGATGCACAGGAAGAGACATTTCAGAGGCATGTGCAAGAGACGTATGTGGAAACAGTTACCATGCACTCCATCTTTTACCCTGATGCACTCCTCACGTGGAATATCAAACACCTTTTCAATCTGTGACTCCACCCGCTCTGGATCAGCATTTTTTAAATCAATCTGAGGAGAAAAATCACAATCACCTTCCTCCTGCAGATAACTGGGACAATGACAGTAACAATGGGAGGTCTGAAAGTACCTTATTGATCACCGGTATGATAGTCAGCTGGGCTTCAAAGGCCAGGTAGAAGTTGGCGACGGTTTGCGCCTGAATACCCTTTAAATGACAACAACAGGTCAGCAGCTTCACAACATACAGCAAATAAGAGTCATAAAATATAGATTTAATACCTGGTTGGCATCAATAATCAACAGGACACCCTGGCAAGCGGAAAGTGAACGGGACACTTCATAACTGAAGTCAACGTGGCCCTGGAGAGAAAGTAAACTTATAAACAAAAATGATTCATGATACAAGAACCTTTTATGTTTAGTCAACATGTGGTTTTTTTACGAGGCTTATACAGGTCCTTCTCAAAATATTAGCATATTGTGATAAAGTTCATTATTTTCCATAATGTCATGATGAAAATTTAACATTCATATATTTTAGATTCATTGCACACTAACTGAAATATTTCAGGTCTTTTATGGTCTTAATACAGATGATTTTGGCATACAGCTCATAAAAACCCAAAATTCCTATCTCACAAAATTAGCATATTTCATCCGACCAATAAAAGAAAAGTGTTTTTAATACAAAAAACGACAACCTTCAAATAATCATGTACAGTTATGCACTCAATACTTGGTCGGGAATCCTTTTGCAGAAATGACTGCTTCAATGCGGCGTGGCATGGAGGCAATCAGCCTGTGGCACTGCTGAGGTCTTATGGAGGCCCAGGATGCTTCGATAGCGGCCTTTAGCTCATCCAGAGTGTTGGGTCTTGAGTCTCTCAACGTTCTCTTCACAATATCCCACAGATTCTCTATGGGGTTCAGGTCAGGAGAGTTGGCAGGCCAATTGAGCACAGTGATACCATGGTCAGTAAACCATTTACCAGTGGTTTTGGCACTGTGAGCAGGTGCCAGGTCGTGCTGAAAAATGAAATCTTCATCTCCATAAAGCTTTTCAGCAGATGGAAGCATGAAGTGCTCCAAAATCTCCTGATAGCTAGCTGCATTGACCCTGCCCTTGATAAAACACAGTGGACCAACACCAGCAGCTGACACGGCACCCCAGACCATCACTGACTGTGGGTACTTGACACTGGACTTCTGGCATTTTGGCATTTCCTTCTCCACAGTCTTCCTCCAGACTCTGGTGCCTTGATTTCTGAATGACATGCAGAATTTGCTTTCATCCGAAAAAAGTACTTTGGACCACTGAGAAACAGTCCAGTGCTGCTTCTCTGTAGCCCAGGTCTGGTGCTTCTGCCGCTGTTTCTGGTTCAAAAGTGGCTTGACCTGGGGAATGCGGCACCTGTAGCCCATTTCCTGCACACGCCTGTGCACGGTGGCTCTGGATGTTTCTACTTGTTACTAGCACATACAGTACGATCTGAAGAATCGTACGGGACTAGGAACACGTTACACTGTGAGCTCAGCATCATCAGACGTTAAAGGTATCTCCTGGCACACCTCACAGTGGAAGATAACAGACCGCACGGCTTGTTGCTGCGGCAGAATGGCTTCGGACAGATCTAAACGAGATGCTCGTCCAACAATAAACAGATGCCGATTATGCGCAAAAATATTAGAATCAGTCACTCAGAAGACAGAGAAGAGAGACAGACATAAATAGACAGTTGTCCCAGAAATTATCTGACATGGCTGGATGTTTTTCATATGTCGTAGAGAGCTGAATCCCGGGTGGGCGCATCCGCCACACTGAATGATCACAGACCACATATTTAAGCTCTCGGCAGAGATTTTCACAGGATTCTTTCCCTACAAAGATAGCCGGTAATCACAGTGTCAACCTGGCTTAACACAAAGAAGTATAAAAGTGGAGTGGAAGGAAAATGTGATCTGCATTAGATTTCAGCCTCTTTTACTCTGATACCCCATTTTAATCTTCAATCTCAAGAGACAGTTTGCTTTCTTGCCTACTTTAACTAACAAGCTGAACTCTATGATTTAGTCAAAACAAACAATTATTCAAGCCAACATAAAGCATCTTTCCAAACTGATGACTCGTCTCTCAATCCAGGCTTTCTGGCTGCTTTCATGAAAGCATTGCTGTGAGACTGCTTTTTTCAGCAGGTGCAGGGACCAAAACTGTCAAGTTGAAGGTACTCTGGGACCAGAAAAACTAAACAAGCAAAACTGACATTTCTTAGTGATTTTTGGCGGGGGGATCTTTGTAGAATAGAGAGGTGTAAATCTCTGTATGGATAAAATAAAAAGGGTCTGGCATGTTTGCCGTATTAAAAGAAGACAAAACGGATTTGACTCCCGGCCCATACAAACTTTGCTGCATGTCTTCACCCTGTTTTAAAACTGTCTATCTGCATCAACTGCCTGTGCTGCCGGGCCAGATTTGAATCATTCTTCAATTGCAGTTGAGGGCCGCACAAAATCATTCAAAGCAAGGGTTGCACTTTGGACAACCCTGGCTTAGATCAAAGCAAATTCATGTGTTAGAGTGGTCCAAAGTCCAGACCTAAATCCAGTTGAGAATCCTGCAGCTGCACTTGCAGTAAAACGTAGTTTCACAGAGCATTCCTTAGGGCGACTGAATACAAATGCATGCCACACTTTTCAGATTCTTATTTGTAACAAAACAATTCAACGCTATTGATCATCTTCCATCCACTTCACAATTAAGCACCTCTTTGTGTTGGTCTGTCACATAAAATCCTAATAAAATCCACTGAACTTTGTGGTGGTAGTGTGACAAAATGTGAAATAAGGTAAAGGCATTTTATATAATTACCCGGCGCTGTATTTGGCAGTGCAGTTGGCTAAAATGTGAAGAACTTAACATAAAAGATGCACAAATTCCATAAAGTTCTGAATGTTAAACAATAGATCCCTATTCATGCTGCACCAATGCAGCTGGGAATTTACCGGCGTGTCGATGAGGTTCAGGAGGTACTCCTGTCTGTCATGACTGTAAAACAACGAGGCTGTCTGGGCCTTCACAGTGATCCCTCTCTCCCGCTCCACTTGAAGCTTGTCCAGAACCTGCTTGTTCTTCTCAGTCTTTGCGATGGCACCTGTTTTGCAACCGTATCAGAAGCATACAAAAAAAAAACAAGATGCTTAGAGATGAAATCAATGAGGAATAAAACATCTCTTGAGTGGTAAACAGGCACAGTAAGATGGGTGGAACCTGAAGACCTAACAGTGCAGTTGGGTGTGGTGAATGAGAATCATGGCCTTAATAGCAAGATGGAGAATTTTGTAAATAATATGAAATGTAACCTCTATGAGGTTATGGTTTCAGATTCATGTGAAATAATTATGATACATTGAATAAATATTTAGTTATTTATTAAGGAATTTCCACAGATTTATGGCTAATGTTTTTTATTTATCTCTGGAAAAGAAAGCGTAAACACGAGATATTAATGTTGTTTCCTTATAGTTTCCATGGCTAAGGAAAATGTTAGGACACCCCACCCCTAATAGCTATTGTTGTTCCCTCATTTGGTTAAAGTAGCATCAGTGAGATCCTTCTTGTAGCCATCTACAAGTTTCTGACATCACTCTGAGGAAAGTTTGCTTCACTCCTCACTTTCAGCTGTGATTGAGGGCTGTCTTGCATGCACAGCCCATTTCAAGTCACCAAAGCATTTTTTGAGCATTTTAATGAGATCAATATCTAGGCTTTGACTAGGCCCTGGACTTTCCATTTCTTAATTCTCTGCTAATTTCAGGGGATTTGCTGGTATTTTTTGAGTTATTGTCAAGTTGCAGGGTACAGTTCTAATTCAGCTTTAATTTTTTTTAAAGATGATCTGACATACTCCTTAAGCACCCTTTGACACATGGTTGAATTCATGGTGGACTCTATAATGGTAAGATGGCCAGGTCCTGCTGTAGTAAAGTGTCCCCAAACCATGAGACTTCCACCTCCATGCTTTACTGTTGGTTTAAGGTTCTTTTCCTGAAGTGCTGTATTTAGATTACGCCAAACATGTCATCTGTTCCTATGTCCTGAAAAATGCAACTTGAAAAGTTAAGTGTGTAAGAATCTCTTTCTGAATGTACTGGCATGCACTTTTACACCAAAACTAGCAACTGACTGCAGTAGGAGATGTTGTATAAGGTGTTTTAGGGAGGCTTCTTTTAGCATCTTGCGGTGTGCTTTTAGGGTGAATTTACTTAAATAGCCAGACATAGGCATGTTGGCAGTGATTTTCTACACTTGTAGATTATTTCCTGTGCAGTGGAATGGCTGAAATTAAGGTCACCACAAATGCGTGGGAAAATATGTGATTTGGATTAACTGAGTGCAGCCATAGGGAAATCAAACCAGATCAAGCATGTATTGTAATACCAGTAGCAGCTAATACGTCACTTAGGATGATAGCTGAAATTTTAGTTCACAATCAGTTGCAATGAGAAGATCACTAGCCTTTTCAAACATTGAATGCCCAGGCAGACATTTTTTTATAACAATTATTACTAGCCACATGAGACTAAGCTTGACAAGTCACTGTTTTATTCAGATTTCTTCAACAGAAACGTAATATTGAGAACAGGAAGCAAACTATTAAACTTAAGATCCACGTCCCAAGTGTTTGATACTGTGATGTAGATGTGTGAGACTCCATGGAGCTTTCAACACAGCAGATGTGGTTTACCTGTCATTTCCAACATCCTGTCAGCTAAAGTGCTTTTTCCATGGTCGATATGGGCAATGATGCAGAAATTCCTGATTTTGTCCACAGGGAACTTGGACAAGTCGACACCATCCTAAGGAACAACAAAGACCAGTTAACTGATTTTGTTAGCTGTAACAACAATGTATTAACATGTAATATATTCACTGTTAGTAATCCATGCATGGCTGCCTTAACAGGCTCTTAGGTGGGGTTGTTACCTTGGCTGGTTGTGTGCTCAAGCTCCTGAAGCTGCTGGATAATACAGGGAAACATTTCATCCAGCGGGGTCTCAGCACCCTGTAGCTCATGTTATAGCCCGGCATTTTCCTTCTACACACTTTAAACGGTAAAACCCGTCCTAATAGAGCAGTGTCGCAGAGGGGTTTGACCAGAGAATACGACATGTTTTCTTAAAGCTGGAAGCCTCACAGCATTATTATTAGGACGGGAGAAATGCTAACAGGTCCCTCAAAAGCTACCTGCGCAGCGTTAGCAAGATTAGCAACATGCTAAAATAACAGACAGGTGACTGAGACTACAGGGGACAGTTAGCTCCGCAAAAAACACAAGAATAACAATACAGCTACACCATAAACAATAGTAGACCTTGCATGAGCTCTCAGGGTGCTGACATTTTGGGTTACAGGTCAGCAGCACAGAACTATGGGAAATGTAGTTATTTCGGGGAAAAAATTGAATATAGCTACTTGAAATGAATTACGTCGTTATTTTACACGTTGAAAATCAAAATAAGGAGGCACAATAGTAGCAGATATTTTATTATCTATAGACAAATTAGAAACGTTTTGGGGCAAATTGGAAAGGTGCTTGATGAAGCTTTATGTACTTTTGTTTTTACTGGTTTCAATGGCGGCCATCGTGGCTGGGGCGCTCTTCCGACACCGATGCCTTTTTATATTTGTATTTGAGATGTTGTATTTCATTTCTAGATGAAAAATCTAAATTTGATTTTCATTTATGTTTTTATGTTAAAAAGGAGCAAGCAAAGCATTTCATTGCATTGCCTTTTGTTATTTTGGTGGAAATGTCAACACATTTCTTTATTTTTAACTCTTACTGGATGCCCTATACAAGGAAGGCTATTTATTGTTTTACGACAGGCTATTTATTAGCTTTCGACACGACTGACAGTCGTTAGTCCCGCCCACTCAGCCTGCCAGATGAAAGATAAAAATGGATATCAGTTGCTATGACGACGATGCTGCCTTGCACATGAATAGATCATTGCTTCTCTTCTTTGTGCAAGGTAATAATCTATTAGCTCCAGTTCGTGCCTGTCATGTTTTTTATTTATTTATGAATTTTTTTAACAATTAGAATTTAGTATCATTGCACCACTGAATGCATAATATTCTAAAAACGTTCCCTTGTCTGATGATAGTGCAACCCTCTTGAAAATCTTTGTTTTCTCTTTGCACCACACACAAATTGATGTCTGGAAATGTCTGCTGCAGGTCTATTAAATGTTCAGACCACTAGAAAATGATAAACCAAAGCAGGGCAAGCAGGTACTGGAGGACTAACAATAGAAATAGTATATTTAAAAACCAAGAATAATAGGGCTTAGCTTTAACCATTACTTTAACAATTACTACCTTCTCTTCAAATTTTGTATAGCTGGGAACTGTTTTGTTTCAGAGCTTTTCTAGTCATTGCAAACACAGAGTACACCTGTTACACAAACATCTGAATCATCCTTTTCACAGCTTTTTTCTGATATGGAGCAGTAACCTGGAAACCCAGGGTCCTGTTTAGTAATACTTTTCTAAAGCCTTATTTAGAAAGAAAGGATCAACCTTTTTGTTTCACCTGCAGTACACTCAGAGTAGGTTTACTAAAACACATTTTCAAATTAAGTTTCCTGCATTATAACAACTCCACGAACTTTTAAAATATTGTGCTGTTGTTCCTATAGTATTGCAGCTGTAAGCAGATACAGTGCCTTGCCAAAGTATTCACGTCTTGAACTTTCCTGCGTTATGTCACATTATAACCGCAAACTTCAATGTATTTAATTCCGATTTTATGAGAGACAAACACAAAAGTATTTAATTACATAGTGGGAGGTTACCAAAATTACCAAAAGTGTTGCTAGATTTGTTCTCAGCTCTCCTGAGTCAATAACTTGGAGGATTACATTTCCCTGCAAGTACAGCTGTGAGTGTTTTATTATGTATAATTTTCCTTCAGCTTCACAATTATACACTATGTCGTGTTATCACATAAAGTCCCATTAAAAAAAATTAAGTGTCTTGTTGTAACATGACAAAATGTGGAAAAGTTCAAGGGGTATGGACATTTTAGCAAAGGGTCTCCTAATAACAGAATTAATCATGAAGTATTACAAATGAAGAAAGTTATGACCAAAATGCTCTTTAAATGTCTCCAGAATGCTTTTTAGTTTGAATCCTCCGATCTGACATTTCCTAAAATCTAAAGGATCGTCAATTATGTGGATTTTGAGAGATGTAAGTAAGAAACTATGCAGCGCAGTCTAAGTGGCGAGATACTTCCCGTCCATCAACAACGATTTCTGTAAGGCCACAATCTCTGAGCGGACAAGTGGGGTCAGCTGTGGACTGAGGAGGCATAGCTCAAAAAAGAGGTCAGAAAACGAGCTTTGCATCACAGCTCAGTGCCACCGGGATTTTCTGGCTAAATAATAATAGTTCTTGGCAGCATGGGAGCACTGGTTGGCAGGAATCCTCTCCTGCAGGAGAACAGATGAGCTGCTCAACTCATATTCCAGCAGGATAACTAGCCAGTTACCAGCAACAAGCAAGTCCTGGACAAAAAGCTGCTACAAAACCAGGTGGGTGTTTGAAGAATTAGATAAGTGAACCTCTGTTGAACTGTCAAAATAGCCCAATATCATATTGTTAAACCTGATATGTTGATTTGTTTTCTTTCTCATCAGTAAATCTTTATAAGAATACAAGATGTAGTGGCGTAAAATAAAAAGTGGAGTTTCCCTAAATAAACAATTTATTTGTTTCTTACAACGATGGGGATTTTATGTATAAAACACAAGAATATTTTCTAAACTATTTATCTTACAGCTACAAAAAGCTACAGTTTATTTGTATGAGATTGTTACAGTAAGAACTGCCAGCGTCCCAAAAACGTCACAAAAATGAAGACCTGAAAGAATGTGTTTTATTAAAAACTGTGCACTAAATCAGTCATCCATCTTCTGAACAATCATTTTATCTGGAATGTTTTAAGTTTCTGTTTAGATGGCGGTGAAAAGTGGAGCTATAGCCCATGACATACAAAAATTCTGCATGCAAAGTTTGTTTGAATAAATAAATAGGGTTAAATTAAACATGTTTAAATCTAAAGTAAAAACATAACACTTGTTGAGAAAGATATTATCATATATGATCCCTTATATGGGGCTGGACATGATCTTTCATATACAGACAACAATCATCAACAAAACGGTTTATATAGTACATTTCTGTAATTCAGGAAATCTCAAATCATCCTAAAAATCTTTTAAGACATTAGACTTACTAGGTGACATCCTGATGAAATTAACTGAATACTTAGATGTTTTTCTTGCCAGATGTCCGTGAAGCAGAACAACTGGTTGTCCCTGTTCTTTTGATGCTATTGTAAATAAAAAAACATGACAGCTGCAAGTACCTTTTGATATTCATCTAGCTCCAAAGCTCCACAATGTCCTTTCACTTTAGGTCACATGTACAAAAGATTATCTAGATGTGCCACATGTGGGCCAATAAGAAAAACAAACCAAACCAAATAAAAACATCTGAGCATTGTTTACTGGATCTTACAGGAGTTACAATCGGGTCTATGCTTGCATGCATATTCACTGTTTCGCTCTCGAATTTGTAAGCTTTTCTTGATTGGGCTTAGTTGACCTTGGAATATGGCGGAAACAGTCACAGATAATGAGGAAACATTTCAATGATAGACATCCTGATTGAAGCAAGAGAGTTCTCATCAATATCAAATCTAAGGATTTTGAACATTTCTCCCATTGCAATATGCAGGAGAAAACAATTGTTACATTTCAAAGGTTAATGTAAAAACAACACATACTTTTTCTATTCTACGTTTCTTCTGCCTTTAATTGCATCCAGTACATTTTTCTACCTCCCATTCCCCCTGTTGTTTATTCTTTTCATGCTAATTTGTTTATTCATTTTCTATGAGTAGTTAATGCTTGATGCAAAACCACCCTGTCATCTCAAATCCACATTATAACTTGAATTGACAGCTCAAAAAATGTTTTAGCCTCTTTCAGCTTTTTGAGTCACTGACCACAGACTGTATATAAAATATTACCCTGACATATATTATATGTAAAAGTTCTTGTAATGTTGGAGGTGACCAGTAGGAGGCAACTCATCTGACTATAAAAAACACATACTGTTATCTTTCAAACATTTTTACCAAGGGGTTCTTCATCCCCGTTTGCTTGTTTTAGCTTCTCTTCAGTGTAGCATGACCATATTTTTTAATGTTTTTAATATTTTTTATTTTCTGTGGAGATGAGATTTTTTCGAGACTTCTGATGATTAATAAATGGTTGAAAAAAAACATGTGCCACTACATCGGTGAACTTCATCGACAACTTCAATATTTCTTGGGAAAAAAGACAACTCTTCGGGCACGGCGCTGATGGTGTAGGGGTTAAGCGTGCGACCATATACAGGGGCTACAGTCCTCAAAGCAACTGTTTGAGTCCCGGACCCGGCGACATTTGCCGAATGTCTCCCCCTCTCTCTTTCTTGTCTGCCTACTGTCAAAAAATAATGGCCACCAGTACTGAAAAAAATATCTTTAAAAAGACAACTCTTCAAGCAAGATGGTTTCTGTCTGAACAAGCCAGGAGTCGGACGTCTCACATCTAATCTCTTCTATTCAGTAAATAATCCGCCAGCAGCTTCGACCTTCAGCAGAAAACGTGGAGTATCAACAACAATGATAACGCTGCCTCCAACAGCTGCAGAAGAAACAATCAGCCAGTTGGCTGAGAAAGAGAGGTCATCACAAAAGGTTTCCCCGTCGAAATCCACAGGAGAGGTGGACCCCCACGTTATACTGATCCCCCCGTTAAACCCCCCTCACCCCAGAACCCAACCCAGACCACACAGAACTGTCCCATCCCCCCACTGAGCCCGCTTTTTGCTTTAATGGATTCTGATAACATGAAAGGTTGGGACCCAAATGGCTCTGACATCTTCTCCATTCAACACCTCCCGTGGCCGAGGACCTGCTACTGAACCAACATCTTCCAAATGCCACAGACCTCCACCACCTCCTAATCTATCTCCTCCTAATCAGGACCTTCAAATCACTTCTCTGTGATACAGTCTGGGCCCCAGTGGTAACTCTATCAGAAATGAGCATGTCCAGGAAAAACCTGGACCCCTAATAGGAGATAGTTGTAAAATCTCTGTGCTTCTACGTGACAGAAAGAGGAAAGCCAAAAGGATAATAATAAACAATCAACAAAAGCCATGAACTGTCAGATACAACCAGACACAGAGTTAATATAAACAACTAAGTCATATAAACTGGCTTTATTAAACATTAGATCTCTGTCAGGAAAATCATTTTTAATCAATGACTTCATTACTGACCACAATCTTGATGTTATGTTTTTAACAGAAACATGGTTACATGAATTTAATGAAGCTCCCATTCTGATAGAGGCGACGCCTCCGAACTACAATTTTCTTTGTGAGAGCAGACAGCAAAGAAAAGGTGGAGGGGTGGCCACTTTGTTTAAAGATTTACTAAAGTGTAAAAAAGTATTTCTGGGCAAATTGGACTCTTTTGAATATTTGGCTCTCCAGGTAAAGAGCCCGATCCGAACCATGTTCTTGAATATTTACAGGCCTCCTAAGTCCAAAACAAACTTTTTCAGTGATTTTAATGAGATTTTATCTGCGACATGTGTTGATTATGTGGGAGACTTCAACATTCACATGGACAATCCTGAAGACAGAAGTCCAATAGATCTATGTGACACTTAGAAATTTTGGTTTGACTCAACATGTTAAACAGCAAACGCACAAACAGGGAGATATTTTGGACTTGATCATCACTAAGGGTCTAAACATTTACAAGGTGTCTGTAACTGATGTTGCTCTATCTGACCACTTTTCTGTTATTTTTGAAAGCATCATCTCTAATGACTCAATTAGCTGCATCTTTAAGGACGGTGCCACTGAAACCTTTAACCAGATTTACTCTTCTACCTCCACTTTGCCCTGTAACACTGTAGATGAGCTGGTAGAAAACTTTCATTCTAAAATCTCAGACATCATTGATTCAATTTCTCCAATTAAAGTGAAAGTCGTTTCTGGGAAGAAAATGTCTCCATGGAAAAGTGGTCCACCAGTCAGAAGTGAAAAAAAGGAGTGTTGAAAAGCTGAACGCAGGTAGCGAAAGACTGGACTCCAGGTTCACTATATTATCTATAAAGAGAGACTATACATATAACCTACAACTGAAAAATGCAAGAGAATCTTACTTTTGTGAGATCATCAGCAAAAACATTAAAAATGCTCGTACATTATTTGCCACGGTCGACAGGTTAACAAACCCTCCTGTAACTGTAGCATCTGAACTCCACTCTACCAGGGCCTGCAATGAATTTGATAAATTCTTTACTGAAAAAACCCAAAATATCAGAGGGGCAGTCAGCACATCCACATCAACTCCAGTACCAATGTTGTCTCCAACTAGAACTGATTTTGACAAAATATCCCAATTTCACCAAATAAACTACAAAAACTTAGAAGAAATCATACAGCAACTAAGCTCTTCTTCCTGCTGTCTCGATCTTTTACCTACAGCTTTCCTTAAGAAAGCTTTGCCTGTAATAACATCTGATTTAACACAAATAATAAACACATCCCTTTTGTCAGGTGTTTTCCCCCAGGCCCTAAAAACAGCAATTATCAAACCTCTATTGAAAAAGAGCAACTTGGACAAGCTGCTACTACAGAACTACAGGCCTATATCAAACCTCCCCTTCATCAGAAAGATTATTGAAAAAGCTGTGTTTCAGCAGTTAAACAACTTCCTAACAATGACCAACCGCTTCGATGTCTTCCAGTCAGGCTTCCTCCTCACCACAGTACACAGACTGCTCTTGTCAAGGTGTTCAATGACATCCGTATAAATGCAGACTGTGGAAGAACCACAGTGCTGGTATAATTGGACCTTAGTGCAGCATTCAACACTGCTGATCACTTCATTTTATTAGAGCGCCTGGAAAACTGGGTCGGCCTTTCTGGTACAGCACTCAACTAGTTTAAATCCTACTTGAAGGACAGGGACTTTTTTGTGTCAGTAGGTAACTTTACATCAGAGACCACAAAAATCACATGTGGCGTTCCCCAAGGGTCCATCCTAGGGCTCCTCCTATTCAATATCTACATGCTCCCCCTAACTCAGATTTTAATACACAACAACGTAAGTTATCATAACTATGCAGACGACACACAGCTATACGTTACGACGTCACCAGGTGACTATGAACCCATTCAAGCGCTGGGTAAATGCTTAGAAGAAATCAATGCATGGATGGGCCAAAATTGTCTTCTGCTGAATCAAAACAAACTGAAGTAACAATCTTTGGACCAAAGGAAGAGCGTTTAAAAGTTAGCACACAGCTTCAGTTAATACAGCTAGAAACCACCAATCAGGCTTGAAGCCTGGGTGTAGTGATGGACACAGACCTGAACCTTCAGAAGCACATAAAGACAGTAACAAGGTCAGTCTTCTACCACCTTAAGAACATCTCCAGGATTAAAGGACTAATGTCTCAGCAGGACCTTGAAAAACTAATTCATGCGTTCATCTTTAGTAGAATTGATTACTGCAACGGTGTCTTCACAGGTCTCCCTAAAAAGTCGATCAGACAGCTGCAGTTGATCCAGAACGCTGCTGCCCACGTCCTCACTAGAACTAAGAAAGTGGAGCACATCACCCTGGTTCTAAAGTCCCTACACTGGCTCCCTGTAGCTCAGAGAATAGACTTTAAATTACTTCTGTTAGTCTTTAAATCACTGAATGGCTTAGCACCAAAATACATTACAGACTTGTTGTCAGTGTATCAACCACCCAGACCTCTCAGGTCTTCTGGCTCAAATCTACTCTGCATACCCAGAACCAGAACCAAACATGGAGAAGCAGCTTTTAGTTCTTATGCTCCACTAATCTGGATTTGCTTTATTTATTTAATTGCTTTAAATCAAGGTTAAAAACGTATTTGTTTAGAGTGACCTTTCAATGTGTTATCTAAACATTATTAAAGTTTTCAGTCCAATTTTCCTTTCATTTTCTTATCCATCATTCTATTCTCTTTATTTTTTTAAGTACCTCTGTTGTTTGATTTTCTGTATCATTGTAATGTTCTTCCTTATGTCCAGCGCCTTGAGTGCCTTGTTGCTGAAAAGCGCTATTTAAATAAACTTGACTTGAACTTGACTTGTCTGCACCATTTATACTAAAAGAGATGATACAACAGGAGATTTTACCGTTTTGGTCAAATTGTGACCGAACTGGGTGTACACAATGTTCAAGTCATCCCTTATTTAACAAGTTCACTTTTAAAAAGGGTCAGTTCAAGTTACACATCCATACCGCCTTTAACGTACCCATCCGTTGCTATTCCGTCCCAACCTTCTTCTATTTCGAACCCAGCTCAACCATCAGTTTATTTCTCTCGGTTAAGATTTTCAGTAATGAATATTAATAATGACAAAAAAATCTCGGAGGTATATGTCAGTTAAGCTGTATATTTCTTTCTGAAGATGTGAAAACACAACCTCATTGCATTGGTTTTTGTTGGTTCTGTGTTTTTGCTAGCTGACTAATGAAACATAATTGACAGCCCCTGATGACAACAATATAACTCTAAGCAACCTCCTTACTGAAATTTTTAAATTGAGCCAGACTATGAGAAGAGACAGTTACTAAAAATTTATAAAAAAGAACATTTTCAGAAAAGTTTTGAATGAAACCAGGAAAGCTCCAAGTATACAAAATTGCAAAGAAGCAAAATGACCGGCACTCATTAAAAAAAAAACCAACAAAATAAAACAAAAAACGTGGCGGCAGAGAAATAATGCTGTCTGAATTTAAAACAGCAGTCCACAAGTTGACATTTTTAGGTACGAAGTGGAGCCATCTACCGTGGGACGTTTCATACCAACCATGTATTAATTGGTACCTGCCAGAAGAAATGCTGCTATTAGATTCCTGTAAATATCTGTCAGCAGGAGGTTGCTTTGGGTTATTTTGATTAGATCATGTGTCACAATTTGTCAAATTTATTTTTAGACTCGACTGGATCAAATCAGGACAACCACAATCAATGGAGATAGGGTGTGACACAAACTCTTGTGGAAAAACAGTGACAAACATGAGATTTGTGATTCGAGTACCTTTCTACTTCCACCTGTAAAGAAACCATTTCATAGCTGTGCAATAATCGTCTCATGACCAGAATCATAAATAGGCCACCAACATTTCTTTTGTTTTTATGGCAGCAGAAGGTGCAAAAAAAAGGTACAATGAGTTTGTGTTTCTGAAACTTTTTCAAAGACAACTTTCAGCATCCTGCAGTTATAAAGTATTGAGTGTTTTTCAATGTGCCATAAGAAATTTAAATTCCAAAAATAAAATAAATCTCATCTGTGGTAAAGGTGAAGTAATGGGAGGGTTAAACAACGGCATAATCTTTCATTGCAGTATTTTTATAAATTATGGAGATACATTGTCATTAGAATTCCTAAATCACATGTATAATTTAATTTCTGTATGATTAGCAGAACATTTAGTTATACACATGTACTCATTTATCTTTGTACTGATCCTAGTTTGGAGCAGTTCAGACTTGTAGAATATGTCCAGATGAAACCAAAATAACTTGGAGCGACCTGCTGATAGACATTATTCACCATATTTCCTTACCATTGACTTTGAGTAGAACATAGAACATTACTTTGAACTGTAGGTAGTGAAAGCGAAAATGAACGGTCCCCCTGTCAGGTAAGAATTATAGCATGGTTGGTACAAATAATCTCACAGCACATGGCATCATTTTGTTTTCAGAAAAGTCAGTCGTGAATCGACCAAAAGTACCAAGGTTGAAAATTGGAAATGAGCAGCAAATACATGGATAGGAAATGGTTTGTTTACGGGTTCAAAGTGGAAGTAGGAAGGGAAGTAATGGTAATACATCTGCACAAAATGAATTGGCACACTGACACAAAGCTATTGTCTTAATCATTGCTGCAGATAAATGATAACTTGATGCTAATGTTAAAAAGTCAGCTGAGAGAATCATGTCTGTAATTATGTCATATTGTTCTTCTGCATCCTGGTGTTGTTCATACTTTCATTTCATTTTAATTTACTTGATTTTCATTAAGTGCGCCCTTGATTTTGATGAGGCCCCAACCTGCTGCCTCATAAAATAAAACAAGTTTAAAACAGTAACAGCATTAACATTAACAAAATAAATAAATGAATCATGTCACTCTAATAGGGCCAAAAATCAAAAAGGTTACTTTTAGTCAAAAAAACATATACTGTGTTACTAAGAAGGTGGATTTTACCAGCATATGTGAACACACTTAATATAACAGTAAATAAAATGTATGTGTTAATGTTCAGGTTTCTTTCTCCATTTGGTTTGTATGTACAGTAGCCACGTGAAGTGTCTGGAAACATACTTTCACGGAAATATGGACTTGATTCAAAGTAACTGCACAATTTATCACAATGAAACCTTAAATATATAAATATACATACACATATACAAAAGCCAGGCTTTTCAAAAGTGCTGCAGATGGTGTAGAAAACGGGCGGAGAAAGAGGATCACACTGCAATCCAGGACTGCATAAGTATGTGTGCACAGTTGCTGGAGGTATTTGGTTCATCTCTTCCCCAGACCAGAACCCGTCTAAAGCAGGGTTCTAATTAGATGGGACCATATCCTTTATAACCGGTTCTCTGTTTAGGTAAGTGGCCCAGTAGACAAGGTTGAACGTGCCAAAGAGAACTGGAAACATAATCCGTGACAACCTGTCAATCTTGCTGACGCTGTTAAACGTCTTCTTGGCTTCTGGGACTTTGCCGTCTGCTTTGGGCTTGCTGGGCTCCACGGTGCCACCTTTGGCGATGGTCGGAAGAGTGCCAGAATCCTTGCCGACATTAGGCGCATAGTTGGCCACTGCTACAGCGTAGGCATTATTCTTCTTCACCAAAGATGCTCTTTCTTTCTTCTGTTGACAGACCAGAAGCGATTAGTTAATAGAAACCTCACTAGTCATCACCTGTCCATGAATTTGAAATGCAAATTAAACACATTGTTGGCTCAAACATATTTTGCAAGGCCAAACAGGACTAGATCAGTCAACAGTGTGCCAAGTATCCACACTCACTGCACAATCTGGAACTTAAGCCTTATCTCATATTTACAAGGGAGCTTCAGTTAAACTATAAACTGTAATAATACATTTTTCTTCTTGTACTACAGGGGAAAAATGGAGCACAGGTGTTTCTATATGTCATCCTGTGAGTATATCAGTGCATCACTTATGCTGCTGTGAAAAAAGTATTTGCCCCCCTGGAAATTGATTAGTTATTTTGGTCAAACCAAAATATTTCAGATCTTCAAACTAATTTTAATATAAGAAAAAGACAACCTGATTGAATACAAAATACAGGTTTTTAAATGATGATTTAATTTATTAAGGGAAAAGGCTTTCCTAACCAACTCAAAGTAATTGCCCCCTAAACCTAATAATTGCCATCAAATGTTAACTAGCTCTTTTCAGCAGAATTGCTTTATTTTAGTCCCAACAGAGGGTTATTCAGCATGAAAGGCCTGTTTAAAGTCAAATCCCAATATCTTAATTGCATTTCCTTCTGGGTTTTCTGGTAGAGAGCAGAGGTTTTGCCTCCATCAATTACGAGAAGCCATGCAGGTCCTGGATTAGAAAAGCACCCCGACTATAAATCTACAAATTTGATTGATGATCAGAAAAATTTAAGCATTACAAAAAGAAAAAAAACTGAAGAAATTTGCAAGGGGATAAAGTGGTTGCTTAACTCCCCCAAATAATATGAGGGGCACAAAAATTTACTTGATGAACTGAAGGTGTGAAATACTGAACGTGGTTAAATTTGGTGCTCTAAAAACCGACACATGATTAATATTGCCTCTGTGAAAATTAGAATCCGTGAATTTGGAGGTCATTAAAATGATAAAATGGTAAATATTAGTTTTATAAATGTTATGGTTATCAAATTTAACGTTGACTGTTTTCATTCACTGCCTTGATTTTAGTGCCTCCATTTTTAACACTTCAGATTAATCATTCATCGCGTTCACAGTGTAATTTTTACTTCCAGTAGAGCGAAATACAGCAGCAGCCCCGGCGCGACAGCGGAGTTCTGTAGTGCGTGATCCACAATTTCCCATGATTCATTGTGGGTTGAAGCGGATTGGTCGCATGATGGTGGCAAAAATTGTGAATAAAAATGTAAATAATATGCTTTTTGTGACCCCAAATAAACTTTTAAGATGTATTTAGGCAAGAATGTAGGTTTGTTGAACTCAAACATTTACTTAAAATATTCACAGTTTATTAGATTCCACTTAATTTAAGAAAGAGGTTCGGTGTTTCTCGGCGCCGGCTCGCTTGGGCAGCTGTCAGCCGACCGAGCTGTTTTCCCTCCCTTTTCCGGAGAAGTTGCCTGATTCCTGTTGAACCTACTGCTGGGTTTAACTACTGAGTGGAAAGGTGGAACCCACATTCGTCATTGTCCTTTTCCTTGAAATAAACCTTTGAAAATATATACTCTTGTTTGTATATTGGACTCTTTTGAATAACAGGCTACTGTCTAAACCACAAACCCATGGTGCGCATCAGTGATTATTTGAGTTAAGTCCTTAGTTTGGTTGATTTGTTTCCTTTGACAAATAGTCACCACACACAGCCTGAAAATAATCTTACAAAATCCCACATATAATGGTAATTTTTGAGACCGCTGTATGCCGAGTTCTGGACCCTAAAGAACTTCCAGCAAATCACTGCTGTACTATTGAAAATGCATGTGAATCGCTATAGACTACAAGTACTCCGCTGTCGCGCCGTTGAGCGCGAAGAATGATAAAACTGAAGTGGTAAAAATGGAGGTGCTAATATCAAGGCAGTGAATGAAAATGGGCAACGTTAAATTTGATTACCTTAAAATTTATAACATTATGATTTACCATGTTATCATTTTAATGACCTCCAAATACACGGATTCTAATTTTCACAGAGGCGATATTCATCACAAGTTGGTTTTTATGTCACTCAATTTTACCATATTCACACCTTCAATTTCACACCTTCAATTCATTTCAATTTAATTTTGTTACTTTGACCCCTCATAAAAAAAAGGACAGTGGATGAAGAGAAAATAGAAGGAGTCAGTTATATTGTCCCATTTCAATAAAGTGCAGTCAATGTGCCAATTTAAAAAATGCCTCTGGAACCACAATCTGCCGCAGTACAATGCTAATGAATTCTCTCTGAAAATGGAGGATGTCAGAACACATGATTTCTTCTTCATTACCTTCTCACTCACAACACTCTTTCCATCCCAGGCCCAGCCGCGCTTTGTGAAGTAATTGACGGTGGCAAACTCAATCAGAGCAGAGAACACAAAGGCATAGCAGACAGCGATGAACCAGTCCATGGCAGTAGCATAGGCAACCTTAGGCAGGGAGTTCCTTGCACTGATACTCAGAGTAGTCATCGTGAGAACAGTGGTCACTCCTGGAAAAAGACAATACAATGTTCTATGAACCACCTTTGATCATTTTATAGGACTGCAGCCATGAACCAAGACAAATAGAGCACTAACATTTATTGCATTTATGTTCCTTTTCTCTTTATGCTCTTTACTGTATAAATGTTCATCATTACTGTTCCCTGCATTAATTTCTCTTCTGAAGATGGATTTTCTGACCCATCTTAGCCCACTAAGATGAGTTTAAGCTGTCTGATCAGTCCATTAGCAGCTCACTGAATCTAAAAGCTACAAGCTCACTTATATCCCATTTTCCTTAACGTCTAATGGCTTTCAGATTGAATCTTCTTACCACTGGTGTTAAATTACATTCATCCAACTAGAGGTTAGAACGTTCCAGTAAGGCCTGGGAGGCCAGAGAAAAAAATTAAATGAAGAAGTACATTAACTTACCAAACACAGTCCTAGCAGGCACTGATTCTCTGTTTAGCCAGAAAGACACCTGAGAAAGGATGACTGTCATGATGCATGGGAGGTACGTTTGAATGACAAAGTAGCCAATCTTCCTCTTTAGGTGGAAATGAGCTGTCATCACTGTGTATTCGCCTGCAAAAAAAGAAGAAAATACTAAATAAAAATAAGAAAAGCATCAGATTTTGCAGGTTTTACTATTTGCAAAGCATATAGAAGTCTTTCATTTTTATCAGGTACTCTTCAGCTGTGAGTGATGGAATCTAAAACAAATATCAGTGGAAGTCGATAAAAAAAGAGATGAAAAGTGATCAGAGTCTCGTTTTAATCAAATGTACTTCCATTTCCGGGTGGAAACAGATTCCAACGCTGCTACAACATGGAAATACTTGGTGCCATCAGTTATTATCCCACGGAGATGAAACTGGGCCTCTACATGCTGGAACCATCATGCTGCCAGAACTTGGAGAACATGGAGGTGGAAACATCATAGGATGGATGGGGCCATGTATCAGGAGATCTTAGCCAACAACTTCCTTCCCTCGGTAGATTGAAGATGGGTCGTGGCTGGGTCTTCCAGCATGACAACGACCCAAAGCACACAGCTAGGGCAACTAAGGAGTGGCTCCGTAAGAAGTACCACAAGGTCATGGAGTCGCCTAGGGAGTCTCCAGACCGGAACCCAATTGAAAATCTTTTTTTTTTTTTTTTTAAGATATGTTTTTCGGCACTAGTGGCCTTTATTTTGTATTTTTCGACAGTAGGTAGACAGGAAAGGGGTAGAGAGAGAGGGAGACATTCAGTTAATGTCACCAGGTCCGGGACTCGAACCCAGGCCAGCCACTTCGAGGACTATAGCCTCGGCATATGGTCATGTGCTTCGCCCCTACACCATCAGCACCGTGCCAAATTTGAAAATCTTTGAAGGAAGCTGAAAGTCCGTATTGCTCAGCGACAGCCCCGAAACCTGAAGGTTTGGGAGAAGATCTGTATGGAGGAGTGGTCCAATATTGCTGCTGCAGTGTGTGCAAACCTCGTCAAGAACTACAGGAAACGTCTGATATTTGCAATTGCAAACAAAGGTTACCAAATATTAAGTTTTGTTTTTCTGATGTATCAAATACTGATGTCATGCGTTAAAATGCAAACTAATTACTTCAACATCACACAATGTAATTTTCTGAATTTTTGTTTTAGATTCCGTCACTCACAGTTGAAGAGTACCTATGATAAAAATTAAAGACTTCTATATGCTTCACAAGTGGGAAAACCTGCAAAATCTGCAGTCTATTAAATTCTTGTTCTCCCCACTGTATATAGTTTCTCTCAGTCGTTTTGGGGTTGAGTTGCCCAATGATTGCTTCAGATAGGCACCAAGCTACAACCCTGCAATACGGATGGATGGATGGATGGATGGATGGATGGATGGATGGAAATCTGAATAAAAAAATGGGTATCAGGAGGGCAAAGCTATAAAAAAGTTGATATCAGAAATTGGCCACAAATGTCTGATCTGTGCATCTCTACAGTTAATTTCTTTTTAACCAATCTGATTAGTAGAGTTAATGGAGAAATGGTCTAAAAGATCAGGCTACAATTTTTTAGCATTTAATAAAGTCAGTTTAATTTGTATAGCATATTTGAAACCCCAAGTGTAAACTTAAAAGATGAAAACTATTTAACAACAATTCAATTCTGTTTAAATGTCATCTGAAAAAAACTGGTTCAATTTGTATCAAGTTATAAGAATCTAATTTTGTCTAAATTCAGTTCATATTAATACAAACCAATCATATTGTCACTCCTATAGGAACCTTAGGGAAACATAAATGTTTAAATAAATGTACAAATAAATATAATAAATAAAGTGTACAAAATTAGACAATTTGTGAAGTATTCGATGAATCTTTGGAATTTAGTTATCACAGTATATTCAAAGCGCAAGATTTTAACTACATTTAAAATCAAGAGGAGACTTTGACTAAATTTGGAAACCACAACTCTCAGTTGTGTACCTATGTGATGAATCTATAGCTTTAAAGGCAGGCAGAGTATTTTCCTAGCACCAGAGCTGAATATCTGACAGGAGCATGAAACCATGTCAGAGCTGGACTAACAGGCAGGCTTTCCATACAAAAGATCTCAAAGACAAGCCAAGATTAGGCATCAGAGGAAAAAGATGTGTTACCCATGGCAACAGAACAGAGAAAGATAGCTCATTTGCTGCGATTTTGAAATGAGGGCCTTGATACAGCCATCCATTTGGCATGAAGAAAGTCATTTTCAGCAATAGGAAAAATGGGAGGGGGTTTCAACTTCATGGACTAACCCTAGAAGATTTCACACCTCATTTTAACTAAGAAACAGTTGCATTGCCTGTGTTCTTAGCAGGTATGTTTGAGCTAATTCTCTCTCTGTTACCATTTCATAGCCACGCACAGGCTCAGAAACTTGCAGGACCCAATGGAGCTCCACATCTTGTGTAATTTAATTTGCATGCCAGTCCTCATGCCTCGGTTGTGGATGGGGGGACGCGTATGAACTATATACTGGATGAGGCTAAATTTTCTTCATAGAAGCCCATGATGATTTCACCCAGAGGAAAAATAAAGATATAATATACAGATAATAGTCACATCGGCATTCCTACAGCTGAAGAAAGCATGGATCCCTGATCAGTCATTGGAAGTACCTACTTTACTAATCACGTATCATTTTGGAGGATTTTATTGTGCTTTATGATACAAAACAGCACTGATTTTATGCCTTATAAACAATTCTGCTATCTAGACAAAAAAATATGGTTTTAAAAACAATAAAACATTTCTATCATAACATTTACACAGTTTAAAAGGCTTTTAATGAGATGCCAGAGCAAGAGCTGGAGTGACCAGATATTTTTCAGCTATATGGAGCAGATTACAGTGCTGCCCCTCCCCACTTCTTGCTACAAACCCCTTCAGAGAAAGACCAATTTGGCTATTTAGAAATATTTCCAGCTAATATCAACATATTCGCTCAATACCTCTAGTGTTACTCTATAATTATCAGAAAAGCAAAGGATAATATTGAGCAAAAACAGCACCAGAAAATGACTAAATCTAAATTTATGTTATATTTTCCTTCAATAAATAAAAGATCCAAAATCTCCAAGGCATTCTCTTCTTAATTTTTAAGTACTTTATTAAAATGACATTGTCTAAAACAGCGAAGGCCAGCAACCCACTGAAAACATGTCCCGGACCTGTTTTCAGTTGATTGCTGGCCTTTATCTGGGCAACAAATGCCATGAATTTATTTAAACACCTTATAATAAGTGACGATAATGTCCTCTCATCTGAGTTGACACCCTTCATTTCCCCCCTTAAAAGAAGGCAGTTTTGTTTACATATGCTCATTCAGCATGGTGAAATGCAGGTACAAGTCAGACTGTATAAAAAACCCTTTTCCTGAGAGACCAAGGAATGACCACTGGATGTCTGACCCCTCTGAATCAATACAAATTGTGTTTGTCAAGCAATGAGGAGAGTCTGCTGGTTGGGACTGTCAAGTGACTGCATGCTGAAATTCAAGGTAAGCCTCTCTGTCCTGCTGCTGCACTGTGATGAGCTAATGACAAAGCATTGAAACAAGCTGGACACTGATCATGACCTCAGAGTTGGTTTGTCTTCTTAAACTCCAGATTATTTTTTAGCTTTCATCAGGAGCAACATAAAACATGCTCAGGTCTCCCATTAACTCCAGCAAAGTTAGGTTTATGTTAGTGTTAACTCCCAAGGTTAAAATAAGTGCTGCTCAAGACCTGAATGCTTTTGAATTGCAGTTTGTCAATATATTGTTTTTATTTTGCATTGTTGGTTATAGTTTCAGTGAAAGGATTCCCATCTGAAACTACACAATTAGAGTTTTTAGAAAATACTTCTCAGTAGTGGCACTTTTTTAGTTCTTGTGTTTTGGATAAAAACAACAACAGCATTTTTAAAAAATGGTTTGTTGGATGGGTGCAAAAACTTGTTATCACTCATGTAAAAACCTTGTGTTGCAAGGCACCTGCACTATGCCTTCCTCCCTGTGTGTGTGAGATCATTGTTATCTCTGTGTGAACCAGCCTCCTTTCCGTCACACACACACACACCCTGTCTGAACTGTCTGTTGAACTGTGCATATAAATAAAGAGATAGGGTGTCAAAAACTTTGTAGTTTCACTGCAAAGTGGGCTACCCTTGTCACAAGTAACTCTGACTGTATCGTTCTTACCTCTGAGTTGACTAAATAATACCTAACATTTATTGGTCCTTCGAGCCGGATTAATTCAATAACCTTATTTCTCTTTGCTTTAACAGTGACTCTGGGATCCGTGGGGGAAGCCTGACGTCGAGCGAAGCACCGCTGCACAGCCTCCATTAGCCGGAGTGGCTGAAAGTCCAGGTGTGTGTGAATTCACACCTGGCCAGTGGGTTATTGCCTTCCTCTGCGCGGGGTGACTCTCACAGGGTCCAAAGAGTCACCAAGAAGTCAACTCCGAGGTGAGACAGTTTTAAAATACAGTTCATAGGAAAAGTACTTAACAGTCGTTGGTAGTGCGTCGCCGGTAAGGACGCTGCATTAGGATGGTTTTATTCCACCGTGAAAGGGATAGTGACAAATTTGGTACAATCCCGCCGTGAAGGGGATTAAAGAAAACGACTGAGGATTATTCCCCTGCGAGGGAATAGAGTAAGCGCTATATAAATAAAAGAAGAAAAGTACTTAAAAGTCGTTGGTAGTGCGTCGCCGGTAAGGACGCTGCATTGGGATGGTTTTATTCCACCGTGAAAGGAATAGTGACAAATTAAGGTAGGGCCCCGCCAAGAAGGGGGCCAAATAAAACGACTAAGGGTTATTCCCCTGCGAGGGAATAGCATAAGCGCTATAAAAGTAAAAAGAACGGAGTAAATTGAGCTCATAAAATAACACCAAGTTAACTTAGAAAAAATTACAAGGTACCTGAAACTAACTGTGTGACTGTGTTGTGTGTGTATGGAGGACTAAGCATTTTAATAGAATCAGCAGGATTCTGCTAGTCCTGTGTTTTCTTTTGCCCAGATTAAAACTACGTACTGGTGACTTTGGAGATTCAGGTCGGATTTCATTCCAGAAAATTAACACCGCTGCGAATTAGTTGCAGTAGAAGGGCGTGTTAATGTCCTCTCCTTAAAGTCTCATGCCAGTGACCTTTTATCTGGGACATTTATACTATAATTAAACTAACATAAAACATAATGGGGAAGAAACAAAGTAAACTAATTGACTTAGAAGGGGAGGTAAAGTTTATGGAGAACTATGTAAAAGGAGCAGGTATGATCTGTCATAGATGGAATAAAAAATAAAAAACATGGGTTTTTGGGCAAATTAGATACAAAGGATGTCTTAAAATTACAAGGGGATCTAAAATTAGCAATAATGAAAACTAAAAAGAGAAAAATAACAAAGAACAATGGGGGAAGAACAGAGAAAAAGCTCTGATTTAACAGAAATATGTGCACGATGGCATAAAAATACGGATTTTCAGGTAACTTAATTATCACTGAAATCCTAAAACTACACGGGGATCTTAAACTGGAGATTATGCATTCAAAAGATTCAAGAGACAATAAAAAACCTTGCCAGATTATAATTTCAAAGGGGACTTTTCAGTCCCTGAGTGCTCACAGTTGATAAACAGATTAAAACAAAAAGATGAATTAAAAAAACAACAATAAGAGCAGCTTTTAACTGACATAGCCATAATACTGAGGCCTTAAGAAAAGCACAGGAAAAAACTTTCAGCTTAACTGAAAACAAATAAAGGGGGGGCGGACTGCCACCCATCCCAGTTTAGAATACCAAGGTAGCCCCAAATTATAAAGACTAAGAGGTGGTTTTAGAGGACGTGGTAAAAGAAGTTAAAAGAGGAGGTGACAATGTGGACAACATGGAAACTGTCCAACTGGACAACCCAGTGAACAATGACTAGAGAAGAGAGAACAGAATGTTGTTAAAGAAGTAATCTGAGAGTAAAAGATTTTGTAGGCAAGCATTAGTGAGAAACAGGTGCTTTAAAAATCATTCTATGGTGTTATACTACCAACAATATCATGATAAAATGCAAAAGATTCATTTTACAGGGAAATAATTCCATATTTGGCTCAGATTGTGTGCATTCTTCATTTTTCCTCTTTGAGAGAAGTTAAATTTCAGCTCTGTGAAACGACCTTGACAAAGAGATGCAGCTGCCTGAAAACAAAGATAAAACTTCTGCAAACAGCAGAAGCCTGTCTCTGCTGAAAGGTCTGAAAAAAAATTGTAACTCTACCCTGCATGTGTCAAACTCAAGGTCCGCGGGCCAAAACCGGACCTCAGAAGTTTAGTGATTCTCTAGAAGTAGAGCCTTTTAATATGGTGATTGTGTGCTTGAATGTTATTTTGTCAATCAATAAGCAGTTTTGTCTACATTCTGCCACAATCTGCCTTTTGAAAATGTTTTGAATCTTGCTCTTTATGTATAAAAAAAAAAAAAAAAGAAAGAAAAGAAAAATTGGCTAAAGTCTGCAGACACAAAATGAACCTGGATTGACGCTCTAACTAAGTTTATTTAATCTGAGATCCTCTCCAAATGCAACAGTATATGTCAGTCTACATGAGATACTAACAACTTCACCTACTGGTATAATATAAAGATCTGATTGAATATGTGAAACAAACAATGATGAAAGTTTTTCAACAGGTGATGCTCATCCAGGAGGAAGACAGTGTTCCTAGGAAATGCAGCTCATTCATTAACAATCAATTTTTCTCCTATAGGTGGAAGTTTTGCTGACTAATCATAGGCTGAATCTATGAAACATTATGTGCACAGAACAAATGACCAAGGTTCTGACTGACTTATGAACCTCACTGACCTGACAATGATAACATGACACCCAACAGATAACACCTTTAAGGTGGACCCACTAAGAACACCTTATTGATTCTTGGTGAATAAAAAAAAAAGAATTGAAGCGTTCAAAACAGACCTTGTGGAAACAAAAGGGGTTATGAGGAAACAATGTGCATTTAAAGAATAATAGAAGTCAAATTATGTTCAAATTTTTGCAAAGAAAATGACTCTGACAAAGAAATAAGTAAGTAGTGTGTGAATGTGTGTGAATGGGAATGACTGATTTTATTGTAATGCATCTTTGAGGGACCTTAAAAGCGCTAATAAAGGTCTGATGTTCTGATGATCTTTGCCAAATTTATATCTTAATAAGGTTTCCAGAATCTTTTTCGAAAAATCATATAAAGATGGCAAAGGTTCTACCTGTATTGAAAATACTGATAACCATAAGAAAGTTCATAGATCTGTCTTCAATTTTTCACAATTCTTGTACAAACAGGTTATTTAAACTTTCATGTGGCCAAATGTCTGTGTTTGACTTTCTGTTTTTGTGAAATAAATGTCTGTTTCATGTTATGTAAAAATTAGAGTCCTCAACATACCATAATAATATTAGGTCAGTTCTCTATGGTAAAACAAAAAGATTTTAACAGATATTTAGACTTTTTCCAGCCAGGTTCAAAATGATTGAATTACACTCAAACTTAACATAAGATTAAATTAACCTTAACAGAATTACTGAACTGGGCTGAAATAGATAAAACTTTAGTTAATTGAAACAAACTTTAGTTACTTGAATTAAATACAAAGCTGACTGAAAGTGTATGTTGTATCTATAAAACTGGGTAAGACAAACTAAGATTATAAGATATAATATGCCCTTCATTTTTTGTGTTCATCAGTGAGTGAGTTTTTATTTTTTATTTTTAATAAGAACTAAACCAAGCATTATTTATAATAATAGCAACTACCAAAAATATTGATCTCATTTTTAAATGTAATAAGGACTTACTTTATAAAATATGATAAAAAAGAATAATAAGAATTTGGAAAAACAGAGGCTTTAAACCTCTGCAGGAACAGCACTGACACTGTCAAAAGTGGATCCTAATACAGGAATCTGGAAGCTCATTCTGGCGTGGACAGTCAAAGTCCATCCAAGGATACATTTAGATGAGGCAGAGGGACAAATACAGGGCTTAGCTGAGAGCAACATGCATCCTGCCCTATCTGCTGTCCCACCTGAACTGTGGTCCCAATCATCAACTGATGTAGGGCTTATAAAGGGATTTCCCACCATACAAGGTTAAACTAATATCTGAAAAAAGGCAATCAGTCCGTCAATACCCCTTAAAGCCAGAAGCTGAAGAAGGTACTAAGCCAGTAATACAAGATATGTTGAAGTCAGGAATATTAAGAGAAGCACCTGACGCTACATGCAAGACATATCACACTGACATCGCTATTATTATCACAGCCAAACATAACTCTAAAAAGATGTGCCCTTTAAATCCAAGTACTCTAATACCTACTGCAGAAGATGGAAAACCACATTCTTATAAAGCAAAAGTTGAAGAAGACACCAAACCCAGACAAGACATTTCTCAAACCCTTATACGAGATTCATGTGTTGTGTTTGTAGATGGCTCAGCATCTAAAGATGAATATGGAAAGAATAGAGTTGGTTATGCAGTAACAACCATCGATAGGATAATAGAAGCTAAATCTCTACCCAATACATGCTCAGCCCAAACAGCAGAATTATATGCTGTAGTAAGAGCATGTGAATTACATGAGGGACAAATACTTACTATATACACAGACAGCCAATACGTTTTCGGATCAGTACATCACCATGCTAAGATTTGGCAAAATAGAGGTTTTAAAACATCATCAGGGACAGAACTAACTCATTTCAACCTATTAAAGAGAAAATGTCAGATCTGCTATTTATAGACACAGACGTGCTGAAAGACGCCCAACAGTCAGCACCCAAGACAGAAATAAAGGCCTGGCTAAAGAAAGGAGCACAGAAAAAAGATGACATCTATCAGATAGAAGATAAACCAATCCTCCCAAAAAAGTTATACAACACAGCGGCTACAGTGACACATTGGGAAGACCCACGTGTCAAGGGGGGAATATGTCACATCTGGTAAAGCATTAATGCTACACTATAAATATTTCTGACTATGCAAATCATTTTTGCAGATCATGCATAATTTGTTGCAAACACGGGGGAAGAAATATTGCCTAGTTGTAATAGATGAACCTAGTGACACATTTCTTCCCCACATATGGTATCCCACAGATTATAAGGTCAGATAATGGAACTCATTTTGTAAATAAATTAATAGAACTAAGTTCTAATGCATTAGGGTTTCAGTTAAAGATTAAGGAAAACAATGGAAGAAACAGGGAGGCCATGGCCCGAATGCCTATCCCTGGTTAATTATGGATGAGAATAACTCCAAATCAAACCGGTCTTACTCCATTTGCCACCTGCTGTGCATCATTGTATAACTCCACCCACTGTGTTCTGAGTCTGAGATCACGTGACACCAAGTTGCTGATGTGAATTTGTATTCTCAAAGAAATAGTACATGGCAGACCGTTTTCTCTGCCCTCTGACATGAATGAAATAGAGAAAGCACAACAGGAACCTTCATTAGCTGAGTGGATGAATAAAATGTTGCAGACAAAAGAAGAACAAATGTCCAGTGGTCTGCCGATAATCTCTGCTCCTATCCCACAGAATGAGGCCTGGAGACCTGGTCCTGATTAAGACACTCCACCGGAAGGATTGGAGCACTCCTTGGTGGAAAGGGCCGTTTCAAATACTCCTGACAACGCCCACAGCTCTGAAAATAGCAGAGAGGCCTTCCTGGATCCATAAAAGCCACTGTAAGCCAGTTTTGCCGTTACAGGAGCCAAACCAACCGACGGGGTAGCAGAGGAAGTCCGGGTTCAAAGATGGCCCAGCGTCTCAAACCGGTGAAGAAAACAGCTGATCTGCGCCCAATTATAAAATGGCTCTCTGTAACATGTGGACAGGACTGATAAGCCTGAGCTTAATTCTGGTAGCAGGACTCTTTCTCTATCTAAAGCAGGATCCACAGGAGGTGATACCGAACCAGAAGAGATGGACATCAGACGGGACCCATCTCAGAACACTGACGGAAGAACATGACGCACATCCATTCCTACAGAATTTCTGGTATTGTTCATGGTGGCATATGCAACACTGAACTAGGTAGAAATGCACGAAAATGAAGGGGACGATTATGATGACATGTTGTAAATAAATCACATCAAAAGCCTGAGTGTACTCATACATTGTATTTCATAAAATGACCTTACAGCAGAAAATCGAAAGAAGTTGTTGCTTAAGTGAAATGAGAAAAAGTACAATGATGACATAAACAGGGCAGATTTTGAAATTCCTTTATTATGTTTCACTGTTTTCATTAATTAAGTATTATTCTTTTATTTTTATGATTTCAAGTATTATTATTATTCTTTTATTTTTATGATTTGAAGTATTATTCTTTTATTTTTATGATTTCAAATATTATTCTTATTCTTTTATTTTTATGATTTCAAGTATTATTCTTTTATTTTTATGATTTCAAGTATTATTCTTTTATTTTTATGATTTCAAGTATTAATCAACATTTAACTTTTAATGGTCGCCGAGGGCGGCGGGGCCGTATGAGTATTTCCCACAAAATATAATCTGTTTACCGTCCGTGGGTTTTCGCTCATACAAAGTATTTTTCTTACTCGTTTTTATATTAAATGTTTTTACTTGTGATAAAAGGAGGGACTGTTGGATGGGTGCAAAAACTTGTTATCACTCATGTAAAAACCTTGTGTTGCAAGGCACCTGCACTATGCCTTCCTCCCTGTGTGTGTGAGATCATTGTTATCTCTGTGTGAACCAGCCTCCTTTCCGTCACACACACATACACCCTGTCTGAACTGTCTGTTGAACTGTGCATATAAATAAAGAGATAGGGTGTCAAAAACTTTGTAGTTTCACTGCAAAGTGGGCTACCCTTGTCACAAGTAACTCTGACTGTATCGTTCTTACCTCTGAGTTGACTAAATAATACCTAACATGGTTGTAAGTGATTGCTCTGATTGTTTTGTCAGCCCTATAATTAATGCTTGAATAGGCGACTGAATGTTGAAAATTGGCTAAAAAAATCCTTGACTTGGCATTTCAATAAGGAATGATGATGGGTTCTGAACCCCGAATAGCTCAGAACCATTGGTATAAAACACCAATCAAGTTCTGTTGCATAAGCCTTCTTCAGAGAGTCAAACAGATTTGAATGAATCATCAGTAATTTTAAAGAATAAATCATTGGTGCGAGTACTCTAAAAGCAGTCCATCAACAAGATTCCACTCCTAAACATGTAACACCCGAGTACCTTACCAAAAAACTGCAGGTTTCCCTCATAGTCTACAGCTGTAGACAAAGTGAACACTGCAGCCAACACAGTAGTAAGACAAGAAAACACATTTACAAAAAAACTTGCAAGATGTACAGCACATAAAATAAGTATTGAACACATCAAAGTTTTTCTCATTAAATATATTTCAAATATTTCTATTGACATAAAACTTAAAGCAGATGTTGCTAGAGCATAAAGTCCCATCTCATATTTACAAAAAAACATTGTGATGATCCCTAAGACTTTTGGGAAAACTTGGGGAACCATGACTTCTGCTTACTAGCAAAACAAATCCTGAAAGAGAATGCCCGACCAACTGTTTGTGACCTCAAGGTCAACCGCACTTATGTTGTGCATCAGGGCAGTTAACTGAAAAACACCGGCAATGAAGGTTTTGGAGTGGCCTAGTCAAACTTTGGACTCAAATCCAATCCAGATGCTGTGGCAACCCAAAAACCCTCCAATATGGCTGAATTTCAACAGACCAATGGGCCCAAATTCCTCCACAGAGATGTAAAACACTCATTGTTTTCCCTTGATGGTAGATGTTGCCACCATGGGCGGCACAGTCAGTTATTAGGTTTAGGGGGAAATACTTTTTGCCAGATTGGTTTGAATAGGTGTAGTACACCATTACTACAGTTATCTTTTTCCAGTCAAAAATTTTTTTATGTGTTCAATTACAGAAAAAAAGGTTTTTAAGCACAAGCAGAAACAAGTGAGTTTACTGTAACAAATAAATGTACAGCTCAATGGTGCGGCTACAGATACTGTATGTTCACAGACTTTAGCAGGATGTCCGACCCTGTCAGGTCTCAGAGCAGCTTCGTTTGTGCCCATTGACCTAGTTTGTAAGTATGCTACATCATCACTGACACAAGAGTAATGAATGATTAATTTGAAGCCAGCCAATCAGATAATGTGGAGAGGCTAGTTAGACAAGAGAAACAGAAACTGGCAGGCATTTTGCCTTCTACTGACGCACCAAACACCACTTAATCCAGATAAGAGCATTGAGTGCATGAAAGCAAATTGTTGCTCAGTGAATCTGCAGCAGGGATTCCCCTGATAATGGATTTCACTCACTGGCGGAAAAATACATACTGGTAATTGATACCTACAGGGAATACTGGTGGAGCCCTTGGTTCAGAGACACAGTTATATGGAGACATTCTGTGAATTCTGTAGGTGCAGTTTAAATGGGGAACCTGCAGTCATAGCATAATTAAGTACAGCATATTTTAATAGAATAGTTTTAAATTTCAGGACATAATAAAATGGTCGGATCTTTAAGACGTTCTGAGGTTATTTAAATTTACCCTCAAGTGGACTACGTAACAGATTCAACTCTGTTGTTTTCTAAGAAGCCAGTATGAGGCTGAAATGGAAAAGATTTAACGATTTGATTCAAATATTAAAAACCTTTTCAAATTCATGGCAAGCAACAAGAGCTTATCCCTTAAAGGGGATATTGCTGATGTCTTTCTACTTTGGCATCGTATTCAAACACACCTGTATGTTCCAGATCATCAAACTGCCAAAAGACCTGTCTTTATATACAGGTCCTTCTCAAAATATTAGCATATTGTGATAAAGTTCATTATTTTCCATAATGTCATGATGAAAATTTAACATTCATATATTTTAGATTCATTGCACACTAACTGAAATATTTCAGGTCTTTTATTGTCTTAATACGGATGATTGTGGCATACAGCTCATGAAAACCCAAAATTCCTATCTCACAAAATTAGCATATCATTAAAAGGGTCTCTAAACGAGCTATGAACCTAATCATCTGAATCAACGAGTTAACTCTAAACACCTGCAAAAGATTCCTGAGGCCTTTAAAACTCCCAGCCTGGTTCATCACTCAAAACCCCAATCATGGGTAAGACTGCCGACCTGACTGCTGTCCAGAAGGCCACTATTGACACCCTCAAGCAAGAGGGTAAGACACAGAAAGAAATTTCTGAACGAATAGGCTGTTCCCAGAGTGCTGTATCAAGGCACCTCAGTGGGAAGTCTGTGGGAAGGAAAAAGTGTGGCAGAAAACGCTGCACAACGAGAAGAGGTGACCGGACCCTGAGGAAGATTGTGGAGAAGGGCCGATTCCAGACCTTGGGGGACCTGCGGAAGCAGTGGACTGAGTCTGGAGTAGAAACATCCAGAGCCACCGTGCACAGGCGTGTGCAGGAAATGGGCTACAGGTGCCGCATTCCCCAGGTCAAGCCACTTTTGAACCAGAAACAGCGGCAGAAGCGCCTGTCCTGGGCTACAGAGAAGCAGCACTGGACTGTTGCTCAGTGGTCCAAAGTACTTTTTTTGGATGAAAGCAAATTCTGCATGTCATTCGGAAATCAAGGTGCCAGAGTCTGGAGGAAGACTGGGGAGAAGGAAATGCCAAATGCCAGACGTCCAGTGTCAAGTACCCACAGTCAGTGATGGTCTGGGGTGCCGTGTCAGCTGCTGGTGTTGGTCCACTGTGTTTTATCAAGGGCAGGGTCAATGCAGCTAGCTATCAGGAGATTTTGGAGCACTTCATGCTTCCATCTGCTGAAAAGCTTTATGGAGATGAAGATTTCATTTTTCAGCACGACCTGGCACCTGCTCACAGTGCCAAAACCACTGGTAAATGGTTTACTGACCATGGTATCACTGTGCTCAATTGGCCTGCCAACTCTCCTGACCTGAACCCCATAGAGAATCTGTGGGATATTGTGAAGAGAACGTTGAGAGACTCAAGACCCAACACTCTGGATGAGCTAAAGGCCGCTATCGAAGCATCCTGGGCCTCCATAAGACCTCAGCAGTGCCACAGGCTGATTGCCTCCATGCCACGCCGCATTGAAGTAGTCATTTCTGCAAAAGGATTCCCGACCAAGTATTGAGTGCATAACTGTACATGATTATTTGAAGGTTGACGTTTTTTGTATTTTTTGTAACACTTTTCTTTTATTAGTCGGATGAAATATGCTAATTTTGTGAGATAGGAATTTTGGGTTTTCATGAGCTGTATGCCACAATCATCCGTATTAAGACAATAAAAGACCTGAAATATTTCAGTTAGTGTGCAATGAATCTAAAATATATGAATGTTAAATTTTCACCATGACATTATGGAAAATAATGAACTTTATCACAATATGCTAATATTTTGAGAAGGACCTGTAGATGGACACACTTTGTGTTGGTGAATTACAAGTGTTTTAGTTTGCCCCACCAAGATGCTACTTTCCTTCTTTAGACCTACGGCATAATAATGGGATTATTTAGTCTTCCAAGCACAGCTAGTCCGTTTTGGCTTTGTATTTATTTAATAACTAACGACTGTGTGGAAACTCTTATATGTTCTTCTACACCCAAGCTACGGTTTAACCTGGTAAAGACCAGATATTTTTTTTTACTGACTGAATGTTTTGCGTCCTGATATGTAAAGGCTAGAATAAAAAAAAATATATATTTTGTTTATTGTACAAATGAGGACAGATTAAAATTCAGGGTTCCAATGTATTTTTACTCTGTTTTTTTTTATTTAAAATACTAAACATCACTGTGAATTTATGTCAGATATTTTAACAGTGAGTAGGACTTAACTTTTTCATTTTTTCCCCTGTCTCCTACAAGGATAGAAAGAAGGAAGGTCTCAAGGAAGGAAAGATCAAAGGACAGAAGGAACGATGCAAGAAAAGAAGGGAGAGGTAGGATACAAGAAATTAAAAACACAGAAAAGGAAAGAAGGAATAACACAAGGAAGGAGGGAAGGAAGGAAGGACCCAAGGGTGGAGTATGGCTCAAGGGTGGAAAGAAGCTATGGCACCAGGAAAGAAGAAAACAAGAAATGACCAAAATAGGAAAAGACAGACAGAAAGGACACTAAAAGCAAAGGACAGAAAGAAGGGGAGTAGTACATAAGAATGAAAGGACAGAAATAAGGAGGATAAAAAGTAAGACCACAAAAAATAAAGAAAGGATATAAGGGAGGGAGGAAGGAAGGTAGTGGACAAGACAGGAAGGGCACAAGGACAGCACAGGAAGCAAAAGAAAAAAGGAAGGAAGGAAGGAAGGAACGAACCAATGAACAAACAAACAAACAAATGAACGAACAAACAAACAAATGAACGAACAGTGGGACTTTTAGACATTAGGAGAGGGAATAAAATCCGGAAATACAAATACTCATCCAGGCTGCATAGGAGCCCTGTAAACCTTTTTAGAACCTTACAAAGATCTGAACAGTTCCTGATCCATAAATCTCTGGAAGCGAAAGAAGATGTAACTATCTTTTCTTCATAACATCACAGTAGGTTATTAGTTAAATAATTGCCATGGATTTAAAATTCAAAATGACAAATGAATAAAATAATCATCTGAGGAAAACATTGTTTCATTAACCAGAATATATATCTGTTCTTAGATTATGTAAGGAGAAACGTTTACACAAAACAGTATTTCAAGACTTTCACCCACACTATCCTGAAATACATCAAAGCTTCACGATAAAAAGTCCAAAAATGTCAACTGGAGCATGTTGTAAGAACTGAAGGACTCGCTGTTCATGCTCAAGCACATATACAAAACATTTACTTCACAGCCAAGCTCTGCAAACCACCCACTATTTCCTGAAGTCTACAGCTTAAGTTTGGAGGCTATAAGTATTTCATGATAATCAGATATAAGTCTGCATTTATGCTTTTTTTTATCAATTCTTTTAGGATCTGATTTTCTTCAGAACATAATAATTTCCAGAGCTTTTAAAGTCTGTGCTGAGTGCTTAGCTAAAAAACAGCACATCCATTACTTGCACATCTAATACAAGCAACAGATATTCCAACTATGACATTTTTACAACAAATGTGTGTTAATGGAGGCTATGCAGAGCATCTTTGTCCTGCTGTAATCATGAAAATCTTTCCAAAACCAATGATTTCAATGAAACAATGTGCCATATGATAGGCAGTCTGGCAAACAGTCACAGAAATATGTGAACTAGAACAAGATTTTCATACGGCATTATGGAGTGCAGTTATGTCATTTGTGTATATTATATTCTGCTAAGGCAGAAAGCAAGAGAAGAATCTCAACTTTCATTCACAATGAGCGAAAAAGGTTGAAGATTCATTCATCTGGAGGAGCACAAAATGAAGTTCTGTACGATTCTGCGGGTTATGTTGGGCCACATACACAGAGTACTCAACATTGGTTGAGAAAATTTAAGACAATTTACTATATTTTAATCTTACATTTGAATAGCTAAAAAAGGAAACTAGAGCAGTACTGACTATATTTATGGTGGTAGACACGTTGAATGTGTTCATTATGTGTGACTCACTACAAACAGTCTACTTAAGAGCAGTCTTGGACTATTTTGAGATGACGTCCACCTGATTAAGACTATTTTTGTTTTTTGTGTTAGAAATAATTGTATTCGTCATTTTTAAAAGGGGAAAAAAGCCACATTATGATGATTTTCTTTTTTTTTTTAAAGCCACAGAATTCCAGGTTCTTCACTGGAGATACAGAAAAATGCCAAAAAGTATATATTTTCACAAGCCAATACAACTCATATATATATATATATATATATACATATATATATTAGTAGGAAAGTTTTGTGTTCAGAAGAGACACGAAGTATGATTAAAGCAGTCAAGGAGAGCTTTTTAAACCTCAGAACAATATTCCAGCTGTCGAGCATGGTGGTGGTAGCACAGTTACTGGCCGTGAGGGCACATGCGCAGTTCGACATGCGCAGCTCAGCAGGCGTCGCAGCGCTGATGTCACCCAGGATTATAAAACCAAACTTTCGTTGCCATTTCCAGCGTTTCTCTTGCGGGACGACGCAACGGAGGCGCATATCTGGAGCAACACAAACTCGCAGGCGAGTTACTTTTTTCCTCCACATTCCCAGAATACCTTGAAAGCAGGAATTCTGTCTGATAGAAGACGGTCAGAAGATTCATAACCAATCGAAGACCCCATCGACACTCCGGTGCAGGTGAAAAAACCGACACAGGTGTTTCCAAGGAGATGCGTTTTCCTCCTTGTGTTGTTCAGTCAACTACAGTGGTTCCTCATATTTTCACCATTCTGGACTGAGGAGAAGATGACCGTTTTTGGGTTTTTCTACAGACCTACAATCATCCTCAAGACGGAGAAGAGGAGAAATTAACCAAAATAATTTGTTCTTTTTCCCTATTAAATCGGATAGGTGCATTTAGAGGTTTGGGTCAGGGTAAGGCATAGTTAAGGTGGTTTAGAATCACCAGTAGTTAATCCAAGGTATCAACTTGTTGCATGCTGAGCTGTTTTTATTTGCTGTGCGGCTGAATCGTGGAGCGCGTATGCAATCAGCAAGGTCGTGTTCATATTTTTGTCAGGCTGATCCCAAATCAGCCAGAAGTTAGAAGTTGGATTTCTTTTTAAGTTTTCCATTCAAAGCAGCTGCAGTTTGGGCCTCGTGGCATGACTACTCCTTTGTCACAGCTTTATTACTGGAGTTTTGCCACAGAGTTCCCACTTCAGAGTTTTATGACCCTTTGTTCAAGATTTGGGGCGATCAACAGTTAGTGGCAAAGGGCGCAGCCCACCATTTACCAGCTGATCCCCGCCACCGAGACGCATCAGCACACCAGGTGGGCTTTTCTTTCCAAGTTAACCCAAATTGCACATTTTGTCCATAAAACTGCTGGTTTGATCTTCATAGACACTAAATGCACATATATTTTTATTTTATTATTATTGTTAAGTAGTCATTTTTATCCCCTTTATGTAGAATAGTGCTTGTTAGTTAGGTGAAGGTTTTTGGACCAGAGTAGTAATTATATCAGGGTTATATGGTTTCAATAAATGTTCACATTTATAAAGAGAAGCTTTTGTGTTTATTTTGTTCAAGACTGATTTATCTGTCAAAATAAGGTCAAAGTTCCCCCACCGTTCGGTGGAGCAGCTTATTAAACAGTGACCTTTAGCGTGGTTTTGGTTAATAATGATCAGTTATTAATGATAATTACCTAATTGTAATTATTATGTGCTTCTGAGCCCATAATCACAAAACCAGAGGTAATCTCTGATTTCTATTAATAAATAATGATTTAAAATTATTTTTCTGAATTATATATTTAATTATCATTTTTGATAAATATTAATCAATAATCATAATCCTTAAAACATACAAATTCCACGCAGAAAGACCTCCGACCAGGATTCAAACCCAAGACCCTCTTGTTGCAAGGCAATAGCGCCAACAGATCTGCAATAAAAAGTTGCCTGTGAAGCACAACTTTTGTTGAGCTTTGTTTTTTTTGGGAGTGCCTGAAGTCTCAGATCTGCATGAGGAACCAGAAGTAAACAACACCAGAAGTAGGCTGAGACTTTAGGGACATCTACAAATTACAGCATTTAGCTCTCACATCAAAATCCCAAAATTACCAAAGTCACAGCAGAAATGTCCAGCACTATTCAGCATTTTGTATCGTGTTTATGTGATTGGTGTGATTTGTTAAATGGTTAAATTAGAATTTTTTTAATATAACATTTATTTTTTAGATTTTTTTAGAAAGTCGAAAGTTATTAAGTCGGGTTATGTGGCAATCTCATCAGCTGTGAGTATTTTACTTGGAGCAGGCTTTTATCTGAATCTCAGTATTTAGAGTCATCTCAGAAAATGCCCAAGGAGAGCCAAACTAAAGGCTGGTCTGAGTGCAACCAGCGACAAAGAGAAGTTATGCCATTTTATCTAAATTACAATATCTACAGTATGCAGATACAATTATGTATAATATCTGTTTGTTAATATTTTCCAGTTATGCTTGAATACATAAGATGAAGAGAAATTCATTGTTACTTGCTTGTAGTGTTATTATTCGTTAGCACCACAATAATTAGCAAATCCCCCTGGTATTCCGGCTTGCAACTCAAATGTCTCTACTTGAGTGTGATGTTAATCCCAGAACGCAACACTAAACACCCCGAAGACCCCAAAATGAGTTGACCTTTGCTGAACCTATTCTGAACTTACTCTGAAATGACTCTGAGCATCATCTTCTACTTTAAAATTCTGACTGCTAATAATTACTCCACAGAACACCCTTCAGTAAATCCAAACCTTTTAAGTCTCTTGTCACCCATGAGACATATCTTCTGACCATTATGAATGGCTTCTGATGCCTTTGTGTTTCTGAAACTCCTCTGAAGCAGACTCATGTGAGAAAACTGTCTGCTGAGTGCTGTATAACAACTTTATAATTAGTTTATGCACATTTTTCCATGGCAACATGCACTGTTACCATGGCAACATATCATGTGTGTGTGCTGAATTTGGCTCATCTGTCAGGTGAATTTTGAGATCCTTCAGGCTTCACTTGCAAGTCCCTGTTCTTACTCCTCCCACTCCGGTTTTTGTTGTCACAAAGTAATGACATGACATTTCTGGTTTTGCAGTGACAAACACTGTTTGCATCGTTATGCTACCTCTCTGCAGCACAAGCTTCCCAACCTCACCCACAGCCATCACGTCTTGTGGCGGCCTATTTAACACGCATGTATTCCTACTGCTTTCCTCTGCTCAGCACAGCCTCTGCTCTGTTTATACGCACCCTGGAGGGCATTTGTTTCTAAGTTAATAACCACAGAGAGATTATTTTGTGTGGTGCCCTGTATGATATTTATCACTGTGCTGTGTGTGACCCCGTATTACCAGAGCAGAGAGCCCTATCAAGAGAATACGTATATTGCAGTCAATTCATATTAATGCTTTTTAAATAACACAAGATGAATCATAACTGTATCCCCTTAACTAAAGAGACCTCATGAAACTCAAATGCTGTGCCTTGCAAAGGTATTCATATGCCTTGCATTTCTTTCACATGTTATAACCAGAGTTCAATGCATTTCACTGGGATTTTAAGAGGCAGAACATATTACAGCATAATTGTAGAGTAGAAGTAAAGGGATATATGGTTTTAAATTATTTTTACAAACAAGATTCTGATCATTGTGGCATGCATTTGTATTCAGCCACCCTTTAGTCATACTGTATTGAAGCACCTTTTGCTGCAATTATAGCTGCAGGTTGTTTGGGGAATGTCTCCATCTGCTTTGCCAATTTAGACACATCACGTCTGAACTGGATCAAGGTCTGGACTTTGACTGAGCCATTTTATCAAATGATTGTGCTTTGATGTAAATCATTTCACTATAGCTCTGGCTGTATGTTTTCACTTGCTGACCTGCTGGAAGGTGAAGCTCTGCCCTAGTCTCAAATTTTCTGCCTCCACTAGCAGGTATTCCTCCAGGATTGCCCTGTACCAAGCTCTTCTCATTAGATCTTCTCATCCACTAATACCATCTTTCCTGCCCCAGCTGAAGAAAAGCATTCACACAGCATGATGTGTCCAACGCTATATTTCAAGGTTGAGATGGTAAATTCATGTTCTGCCACACATATCATTCTGCATGTAGGCTTTTTTATTTTTATTTTTAGTCATATCTGACCAGAGCACTTTCTTTCCCATGTTTGTTGTGTGCTCTACAGGGCTTTTAGCCAACTGCAAACTGGACTTCTTTTGATTTTCTGTAAACAATAGTTTTCATCTTGCCACTTTTCTGTAAACACCAGAGTTGAGGAATCCAGGACTAATACTTGTCATGTCTATAGATTCTGCACATTTAGATGCAGATCTCTGCAGGTCCTCCGGAGTTGCCATTGATTTTCTGAATAAGGCTCTCCTTGCCTAACTTGTCAGTTCATTTACTCATTATGTTTATTTGAGAGCAACTGGATGCACTGGGGGCCAAATATAGATGGGTTTTAGACTTTTATTTAGAAAAATGTGTTAATACCATGTGTGTTTTTCCTTCCATTTCACAATTATGTGCTACCTTTTGTTGGTCTATCACATAAAATCCCCCAAAATAAAATTAAGTGTGTGAATGAAATGCCTCCTACTAACTGTCAAGCACAGTGGTGGAGAGGACCCGTTTTTCAGGCTCAGGATCTGGACACAATGCTGTCATTAAGATGTCCATAAACTCCTATTTACACCAAAGTATAATGGGATCAAATATTGAGCAATTTCTCTCAAAACTAAAGCTTGTCCAAAGTTGTGTCATGAAACAGGGCAATGGTCCCAAACAGCATCAATCAACCAATCAGAAGTCTACACTTTAGTCTTCTTAAGTTAAAATGGGTTAGGGTTAGGGTTAGGGTCCGTTTTTAACTCATTACAAATGAGTTAAAAACGGACTTCATGGTCAGCCAAAATGAAAATGAACCACCTGGATTAGACAACACAATGAGCCAAGCGGTGATGAATATATTTGAAGCAGGCAACAGGCTCTTTGTTTAATCTGATGCTGTAAACACACTGATTAAACCAACTCACATTAGATGACAATGTCTATATTTATTCGCCTTGCTAGTAAAGAGTACTTCAGCCAATGAGACATCAAGGATGTCCAAGCTATAATCCAAAGTAGATTCATACAGGAGTCTGGCAACTTTCCAAACATCAAAACAATCTCTGTGAGATTAAAAAAAATTGAATCAATGTGACGATGCATAATGTCAGCTTAGCACAATAATGCATGCCCTAATTAAAGATTAAAATGGTCCAACATAATTTCAGAGTGAGTGCTCTGTGGTCACTGTACAGGTCCTTCTCAAAATATTAGCATATTGTGATAAAGTTCATTATTTTCCATAATGTCATGATGAAAATTTAACATTCGTATATTTTAGATTCATTGCACACTAACTGAAATATTTCAGGTCTTTTATTGTCTTAATACGGATGATTTTGGCATACAGCTCATGAAAACCCAAAGTTCCTATCTCACAAAATTAGCATATTTCATCTGACCAATAAAAGAAAAGTGTTTTTAATACAAAAAACATAAACCTTCAAATAATCATGTACAGTTATGCACTCAATACTTGGTCGGGAATCCTTTTGCAGAAATGACTGCTTTAATGCGGCGTGGCATGGAGGCAATCAGCCTGTGGCACTGCTGAGGTCTTATGGAGGCCCAGGATGCTTCGATAGCGGCCTTTAGCTCATCCAGAGTGTTGGGTCTTGAGTCTCTCAACGTTCTCTTCACAATATCCCACAGATTCTCTATGGGGTTCAGGTCAGGAGAGTTGGCAGGCCAATTGAGCACAGTGATACCATGGTCAGTAAACCATTTACCAGTGGTTTTGGCACTGTGAGCAGGTGCCAGGTCGTGCTGAAAAATGAAATCTTCATCTCCATAAAGCTTTTCAGCAGATGGAAGCATGAAGTGCTCCAAAATCTCCTGATAGCTAGCTGCATTGACCCTGCCCTTGATAAAACACAGTGGACCAACACCAGCAGCTGACACGGCACCCCAGACCATCACTGACTGTGGGTACTTGACACTGGACTTCTGGCATTTTGGCATTTTCTTCTCCCCAGTCTTCCTCCAGACTCTGGCACCTTGATTTCCGAATGACATGCAGAATTTGCTTTCATCCGAAAAAAGTACTTTGGACCACTGAGCAACAGTCCAGTGCTGCTTCTCTGTAGCCCAGGTCAGGCGCTTCTGCCGCTGTTTCTGGTTCAAAAGTGGCTTGACCTGGGGAATGCGGCACCTGTAGCCCATTTCCTGCACACGCCTGTGCACGGTGGCTCTGGATGTTTCTACTCCAGACTCAGTCCACTGCTTCCGCAGGTCCCCCAAGGTCTGGAATCGGCCCTTCTCCACAATCTTCCTCAGGGTCCGGTCACCTCTTCTTGTTGTGCAGCGTTTTCTGCCACACTTTTTCCTTCCCACAGACTTCCCACTGAGGTGCCTTGATACAGCACTCTGGGAACAGCCTATTCGTTCAGAAATTTCTTTCTGTGTCTTACCCTCTTGCTTGAGGGTGTCAATAGTGGCCTTCTGGACAGCAGTCAGGTCGGCAGTCTTACCCATGATTGGGGTTTTGAGTGATGAACCAGGCTGGGAGTTTTAAAGGCCTCAGGAATCTTTTGCAGGTGTTTAGAGTTAACTCGTTGATTCAGATGATTAGGTTCATAGCTCGTTTAGAGACCCATTTAATGATATGCTAATTTTGTGAGATAGGAATTTTGGGTTTTCATGAGCTGTATGCCACAATCATCCGTATTAAGACAATAAAAGACCTGAAATATTTCAGTTAGTGTGCAATGAATCTAAAATATATGAATGTTAAATTTTCGTCATGACATTATGGAAAATAATGAACTTTATCACAATATGCTAATATTTTGAGAAGGACCTGTATATAAAATCACAGCTACAGCAGCCTCATCTCATCTTTTCTGAAGAAGCCCACTAATCTCACTGTAGCTAAATCCACAACCATGTTTACTTATTTACGGCTCATAAACAGCATTTCATCAGATATTTCAGTTCTCTCTCTTTCTGTGATGCCTCCTTCTTGGACATAGCTGGTGTCACTTTCATCCTCTCACACCTATACACACACACACATGCACACAAGCACAGACACACAGCAACGTATAGACTCATGCATACTACCTTAAGCTCTGCCCCCATTTCTTGGCATCTGTGTTAGCATGCTTGCATGAAATGTTGCTTCTATTTTTAGCCCTCATTATCATTTTTGTTACGGTGTAGCCTATCTTCTGGAGCATTTGTGTTCTTGGTTTTCTATCTTCATTTTGCTGACAATATTCTAACTTTTTCTAAAGCTGGAAATTAACAAGTGATTTCCTTATGTTGTGTATTTTTCTATTTTCATTCAGGTCCTCAAAAGCAAAGGGATTGCTTCAGTTCAGCATAGCCAGATGTCTCTTGGATTTTACGTAACAGAACAGCTTACATGTGTGATGTAAAGTGAAATAGTGAGCAATTATATTCTGGGCCTTAGACTACTTCAATTGGCTTGTAGTGGAGTTGTAATTAACCCTAAATTAAATAAAGAGAAGGGCAAAGCAGTATTAGAGCACTTTTCTTTCCTAATTACACCACAAAACAACAGGGTGCAGGCCTCTGCTTCTGCATATTTTCATGTCTACTTGAAATATGAACTAATGCTTAATTAATTTCTCCCTGTTTAATTAAATAAATTGATGAATAAATAAAGCATTGAAACCAGCCCAGTCAGCTCCTCAGGCTTAATACAAAACCGTTCTGCACAAACCAAACCAGCATTCCTAAAATTTTATAAACTAATAAATCAGACAAAAAACATCAAGATGTCTACCAGAACAGATCTGTATTTTACTTGTTTTATTTTTACTTTCATATGTTGTTTTTGGGCTGGACATCCCTATATGAAGTATTGTCAGTAACTCCTGCATATATTGAATCTGATTTCATAAAGACTTGCAGTTTCAGGTTTCAAGTTTTGGTCAATGCCATCTCAAAGTTTCGTTAGGCATTGTGGTGTCCCTACCATCATGCGTCTGCTGTTGTTGCACAATAGCTCTTAGAACAGATATAGCAAAGAGTGAAATGAAACAACCCTGAAATGATTCATGATGCATGTTCTTCACTGAGAGGCTCCATTTTTAGAGAAATGCACATTATTAAATTTCTCAGAGCAAAACATAAATATCTAACTATTAATTTTCTGCTTCATCCATGCATGGTTGCAGGGGGCTGGATCCTTACTCCAGCGATCAAGCGGTGAGAGGCAGGTACACCTTGGACAGGTTGCCACTCCATCACAGAGGAACACAGAAACAAGCAATTATGCATACACATATGAATGCCAAAGGGCACTTTAGACAAAAAATAATCAAATGTGCATGTTTTTGAACTGTGGGAGAAAATCTGAGTACTTGGAGAGATCCATGCACGTACTGGGGGAACATGCAAACCCTTGGGAGAAAGGCCCCCAACAGGATTCAAATACAAGACGTTTTTGGTGCAAAGCAATACTGCTAACAGCTGTGTACTGCTACCCACCCATTACCCTATTAAGACAGTGTCTCGCCCACGGCCAAAATTGAATAGATTAAAAAATTATCTAAAACGAGGAAATCAGGAAAATCTAATAAAAATAAACACAACTCAGACTAAAAATAAAAATAAAACAATTAAATGTGGCTTACTGAACATAAGATCTCTCTCTTCAAAGACTTTGCTAGTTAGTGACCTGATTTGTGACAATCAGATTGATATATTTTGTCTCACAGAAACCTGGCTGCAGCAAGAGGATTATGTTACTATAAATGAGTCAACTCCTACTAATTATTTAAATTTTCACATTCCTCAAAAAACTGGGCGAGGAGGAGGAGTAGCAACCATCTTTCAGTCTGATTTATTGATTAGTCCCAAACCAATCAATAGCTACAACTCTTTTGAACATTTAATCCTTAGTTTTCCTCATCCAAATTGCAAAGCATTAAACCACTTCTGTTTGTTGTTTTGTACCGTCCACCAGGCCCTTACTCTCAATTTTAAATCAGTTTTCAGACATTCTATCTGATTTAGCGTTAAATACAGATAAGGTTAGTATAGTGGGGGATTTTAACATTCATGTTGACATTGAAAGTGATAGCCTAAATATAGCGTTTAATGCCGTCTTAGACTCAATTGGCTTTGCACAAAACATTAACAAACCTACCCACCTTTGTCTTAATTCTCTGGACCTTGTGCTGACATATGGCATTGAGTGTAAAGACATAACAATATTTTCTCATAACCCTGTCCTGTCTGACCATTTCTTAATAACCTTTGAGTTTAATTTAACCGAGTACTCCACACCTGAAAGAAAATTTCATTATAGTAGATCATTATGAGACAATGCTGTAACAACATTTAAAGAATCTGTTCCACTTTTAATTTCCTCATTATCACAGAAAAGCACAGTGGAGGGCAATAATTTTGTTTCTGCCCCTTCACAAATTGATTCTCTTGTTCATAGTGTTACTTTTTCATTGCGTGATGCATTAGACAATGCAGCCCACTTGAAAAAGAAGGTAATTATTCATAGGAGGCTAGCTCCCTGGTTTAATTCAGAGCTGCATACTTTACACAATGTTAGAAAATTGGAGAGAAAATGGCGCTCTACACACATAGAGGATTCCTACTTAATCTGGAAAAATAGCTTACTGTTGTATAAAAAAGACACTTCACCAAGCTAGAACAGCTTATCTCTCATCATTAACAGAAGAGAACAAGAATAATCCTATAGTACAGTCACTAAACTTACACAGAGTCATAGCTCTGTTGAGCCATCCATTCCATTAGCTCTTAGCAGTCATGACTTTATGGGATTCTTCCAAAATAAAATTGATTCTATTAAAAAGAAAATCTTTGACATACTCCTGAAAATGATTACTTCATCCTCAGCAAGTGAGACAACATTGGAAGTAACTGTAGAACCTGATCTGTGTTTGGACTGCTTTGATCCTGTGGAGCTTCCTGAGTTATCAGAAATATTAGCTTCATCTAAACCTTCAACTTGTATGTTAGACCCAGTCCCAACCAAATTATTTAAGGAAGTGTTCCCTCTGATTACCAGCCCCATTTTAGGTATGATTAATCTATCCTTAGTAAATGGATATGTACCACAGGTTTTTAAGGTAGCTGTAATTAAACCTTTACTTAAGAAACCTTCGCTTGATCGAGATGACTTGAAAAATTACAGACCTATATTAAATCTTCCATTCTTATCTAAAATTCTTGAGAAAATAGTTGCTAATCAAATGTGTTTCGCATTTACACAGCAATGACCTGTTTGAAGAGTTTCAGTCAGGCTTCAAAGCTCATCATAGCACTGAAACAGCTCTGCTGAAAGTCACTAATGATATTCTTATGGCCTTATGGAATATGCTGTAGGGATCAGGGGAACAGCGCTAGGCTGGTTTAAATCTTATTTGTCTGACAGATTCCAGTTTGTTCATGTAAATGATAAATCATCTTCAAACTCCAGGGTTAATTGTGGAGTACCAAAGGGTTCAGTACTTGTATATATATGCTTCCAATAGGTAAAATTATCAGGCAGCATAGAATAAAGTTTCATTGTTACGCTGATGACACTTAGCTTTACTTATCCATGAATCCTGATGAGCCCAACCAGTTAGACAGACTACAAGCATGTCTTGAAGACATAAAAACTTGGATGACTATAAATTTTCTGCTTCTAAATTCAGACAAGACAGAAGTTGTCATCTTTGGACCGGAGTCTTTAAAAAAGAAACTGCTTAGTCAATCACTTAACCTGGATGGCATTAAATTGACCTCCGGTAATAAAGTAAAAAACCATGGTGCTATTTTTGACCAGGACATTTAATTTAAATCCCATATTAAACAGGTTTCTAGGATTTCCTTCTTTCATCTCCGGAACATTGCCAAAATTAGAAATATCCTATCCAGGAGTGACGCTGAAAAACTAGTCCATGCATTTGTTACTTCAAGGCTGGACTATTGTAATTCTTTACTATCAGGATGTCCACAAAATGCAGTTAAAAGCCTTCAGATGATTCAAAATGCTGCAGCAAGAGTTCTGATGAAAATTAGAGAGACATCATATTTCCCCTACTTTAGCTTCCCTTCATTGGCTCCCTGTTAAATCCAGAATAGAATTTAAAATTATCCTCCTCACATATAAAGCCCTTAATGATCTAGCTCCATCATACATCAGAGATCTGATTGTTCCATATGTTCCTAACAGAGCACTTTGTTCTCAAACTGCAGGTTTACTGGTGGTTCCTAGAGTCTCTAGAAGTAGAATGGGAGGCAGATCCTGTAGTTATCAGGCTCCTCTCCTGTGGAACCAGCTCCCAGTTTTAGTCCATGAGGCAGACACCCTGTCTACTTTTAAGGCTAGGCTTAAAACTTTCCTTTTTGATAAAGCTTATAGTTAGAGTGGCTTAGTTTATCAGGGAGGGAGCCTTCCTCCCTCCCTGTTGGTTGGAGTAAGGGGGAGTCAGGTTTAGCCTAAACTGGCTCAGTTATGGTTGAGGTGCAAACACACCCTCCATTTCTGCTACATGTATGACCTCTTCTCTTTTCCAATGGTTATGGTCAATCTGACAGAGAGAGGTATCCCAGTCGTTGTGGTTTTTAGTATAACAATGGCCATCAGTGGGCTCTAGATGGACAAACTGTGTACTTTTAAGGCTAGGCTTAAAACTTTCCTTTTTGATAAAGCTTATAGTTAGAGTGGCTTAGGTTATCCTGAGCTATCTCTGTAGTTATGCTGCTATAGGCTTAGGCTGCTGGAGGACATACTGACCACTTTCACTCTCTTCGCTACATTCTCACACAACTCTCTAATTCTGTATTATTTGCTGTGTTTACCTGTGACACCTTTCTGGAGAGGGGCATCGTCCAAGCTTCAGCTGGCAACAACTAATGCTCACCCTCTACTGATGACCCACATGGCCCTGTCTTTTAGTGTTTAACCCTTTCTCTCTCCTAGACATCTCCTAGAATCTGACTCCACTGTTCAATGGTTAGGATAAATTGGAATGCATGTACCTGACTTTTTGTGAAGTGCCTTGAGACGACTTGTGTTGTGAATTGGCGCTATATACATAAACTGAATTGAAATAAAAGCTGTGCTACAGTACAGCCCCACTACATACTGTAGATATTATTAACTTCAACTTAATGATACTGATGTAAATGACTTGAAGTCAGGACATATGGACACAGCAGTCCTTTTTTTCGACTGGAAACTCCTTTGTCCACATCTTTGATGGCCATGTCCTTCATGTTTGAGCTTGGGCTCCTGAGGTATTCGATAAAAACCCGACATGCCGTTCTCCCCAAAGACTAGAGCAATGAAGAGTTGAAATGCAGTCGCCAATACAATATCAATGTAAAAATATAAAAACCACAAAGGTCTGGTTTGATGCAAAATCATGTGGGGAAAAACAGTCTGCATGCCTAATATCCAGTCAGTCGGGTTGACTGCACATGTCCTTAATGTTCTGACATGGTGTAGAATTTATTGACCAAGATGCTTTGAGGAAAGTGGTGGGGACATCATGACAACAAATAAGAATGAGAAGAGTGAAGAATATGACACGTTTTTTCTCTGCCAATGACACACTCCAACTTTTAATAGAGATCTTGAGAATTTCCCTAATCAGAAGAAACATAAAAAGAGCTCTGAACCTGCCATGCAGTCTCCTGTCAATGGGTCTCGCCTAGAAAACCTTCAAAGGGATCCTGATATCTGAACCAAATCAGCTGACTCATTTAGCGTGGATGCCTAGCAGATTTAAGCCCTAAACCCTAACCATCTATGTCTAAGCATTACCAGGAAACGTTAAATCTGTCTATCTCCAACAATATCTCTCTTTGAAGAAAACTTGCATTTGATCTACAACAACATTTAATTTCCCTTTGGGATTAATAAAGTATTTCAGATTTTAAATTAAACTGAATTGAATATATTTGACTTCACTCTCGACACAAAGGCATTTAACCTTTTTTCAGTCATTAGAGGAGCTGCATACATTCAAAGTCCCAGGACCCACATGTTCGCTTCACTCAGTACTTAGGCTTCTCCTTTGCCAAGAAAGCAGCGAGGAGCATGGCAAACAAAGGATTGCATCTTAGTTCAAGTCACCTCAGGCTCTATCATCATTACTTACTCCAATGGAATGAAAAATGCATTGGGCACTTGGCATGCATTGTTAACCTGCATCCAATTCACAGAATGTTGACGAGAATTTGCAAATGCATGAAAGTAGCACAGATTATAAACAAATAAAAAATGATAATAAAAAGGTTCACACACCATTCAAGACACTAAACATCTGCAATGCCTTGACATGGAAAGAACTTTTTTATAGTTTAACAAGCAGATAAAAATAAACAGGAGACGGCAGAGAGGCAAAACTCTCTGCCCTCTGGTGCTTGTCTACAGCAGGACGTTAGCTAAAACTTGCCTAGCAACTAGCAACTCTACAGGTGTAAAGACCAGGGACCATATTCACAAAGATTCTCAGAGTCCTCTCAGACAGCTTCTATCCTAGTCTGTCTCATCCTTACTCTTAAAACCAAGGTTTATTTTTCTTTAGGATCTTCAACTCATAAAAAGTAATTCTACAAGTACAAATAGTAAAATCATGGTTCTGTTATAATGGACTGCACTTTTTCACAGTTGGTAGCACTGTTGCCTTGTAGCAAGAGTTTGTATGTTCTCCCCATGCATGCATGTGTTCTCTCTGGATACTCCGGCTTCCTCCCACAGTCCAAAAATGCGTCTGGTGAACTGGTTCCTCTGAATTGCTCTTGGGTGTGAGTGTGTTTGTGGATGGTTGTTTATCCTGTGTGTCTCTGTGTTGCCCTGTGATGGACTGGTGACCTTTCAAGGGTGTATCTCGCCTCTTGCCCACTAACTGCTGGAGACAGGCACCAGCTCCCCTATGACCTTGTACGGACAAGCCAGTATAAACAAGAGATGGATGGATGGTTCTGTTATAATGCAAAGCAAGCAGTTCTCTGTTATCTTCAAACAAAATAAGTGAATACGGACAAGCTAAAACTAGCATGTGTTTCACAGAAAACTCACAACCGCCTCCTGCAACATGTAGGAGGTTGAGCTCGGCATCCACCCAAAGAAGAAAAACTGGTTTTCACACACTGCAACACAACTGAGAAAAAGATTTGAAGGTGCTGAGTCCAAAGGAATAAAAAGCTAAAGGCATTATTGCAACTTTCAGATCAGACATTACTTTTGTTGTTGTGGTTCATGTTAGAAATCTTAATTTGCCTGCATGCTCACAGGTGCAGCTCTGACAAAATTTGGATACTGGCATTTTCCAAGCTGAAAGATGCAAAAAAATGGGGTGGAATGAGTAATGATCAGAATTCACCTCTAGAATTCCACTGGAGTCCCATAAGATCTTACCTGTGCTCGATTTGATAGTTTCCTGTCCAACAGTTTGACCAAGCAGGTCGTACTGGTTCAGGCGAGAGCTCTCCTCTTCCACCACGACCGAGTCTGAAGCATTTCGCATCCAAGCATACGTCACCTCTGAGATTGTGTAGGCATCTAAAAAAAAGGAAGAGGATAAACCCAAATGGGAATAATTCTGGGGTGATTACAGCTATTCTTCAGTGACCTAAATTAAATGTCTTCACTACATGTGCTCGATGCTAAGTTTTGAAACAAAACCCTGATGACTTTTCCTGTTTTTGTTTGAATGCATTAAACAAATAATAAAAGCACTAGGCTGAAGACTGTAAATCACCACTTGAATGCACCGAATGCTAATGAGACGTTTTTATTTACTCAGGATGTCAAGGCATTTCAGACATGACCTACTAAGTTCTGATGCCTGAAAATAGCTGATTATTAATCTATTTTTGTCTGAAACCAACTGCACAGCTTAAAGCAAAAAAAAAAAAAAAAAAATCAGTCATCCAAATTTAAAGAAGCCATAACAATAAAAATCTAGCATAAATATTTGGATGATTTAAAAAAAATGCAATTCAGCTGTTTCTGTTAAAACTATGTATAAAGGCTGGTTTATTTTTGTTAATATTTGCAGGGTCAGGGTCACTGCCAGCTATGCTGTGCATTTCAGCTTCAATTAGTACTTAGGCTGCTCCTTGCCAAGGAACCAGTGAGGAGCATGGCAAACAAAGGATTGCATCTTAGTTCAAGTCGCCTCAGGTTCTATCATCATCAGTGTTACTCACAGCTGCCAAATTTTAGTGGACAGGAATGAAAGTCCATGGGGAAATCCTCCAGATGCATTGGGCACTCGGCATGCACTGTTAACCTGCATCCAATTCACAGAACGTTAACGAGAATTTTAAAATCCATGAAAAGTAAACAGCACAGATTATAAACAAACCAATAAAAAACAAAATAAAAAGCTTCATGCACCATTAAAGACGTTTAACATCTGCAATGCCTTGAAATGGACAGAACCTGTCTGGATTTTAACCAGCAGAGCAAAGTAAGCAGGTTGCTGCATAGAGGCAAAACTCTGCTCTGTTCTTTGTCTGCAGCAAGACTTTAACCTACATAAATGAGAGGAAACCTTAATATATGTACATTTTAAACATGACAACATACAGTTGAAACCAGATATTTACATTCACTGAAAAAAAACCAGTAACATTTTACTCAATATCTGACTAAACTTGTCCTGTTTTAGGTCAGTTAGATTACCAAGAATTACTTAATTGCTTCATCTTATGCAGTACTTTCAGTTATTTGACTATTGCTTATAGAGCTAACCAGTGATTAGTCCTAAATTTAAATTTTGTAAATTTTTGATTATGCACATAGATAAAAAAGACATATTTGTGGTTTGCATGCAGGACTGCCAGCAGCTTTTCTTTTGACTTTACTAGGGAAAAGGTTTATTCTTTTATTTTCCTACCAGCTCCGGGCTAAACCTGTTCTAATGGTTTCTTATTAACCAGTCCTCCACTCTCAGGTCTTTTCAGGTTTGTGTACGGGCTGAATGCACTAAATTACAGCTTTGATTTTCTTTCTTTGAACAAAAGTGAACCGAAAGAGACTTTGGACTGCCGGAGCTAAGAGTGACCATCATGTGTTCGTGTTGATATTATTGCTTTGCTGGGCCTGTCAAAAGAACCCTTTCCTCTGGGTTTAAATGAATACCAACAAGCAGTCGAAATGTTTAAAACTCACATGTTAAAACTCACATTTGCATTCATTTTATTTGTTTGTGCATTTACTGCTTAAATATCAACTCTTTTTTTGGAGAAATGAGCTGACGGCATTGATATGTTCAGGGTGTTGTAATTCAGGCTGGAGAATCTGGATGAAGATCAGGCTTTATAGGGAGGAGCCTGTTTCCAGAAATTCAAGCTTCTCCACCGGTGAAAAGACTCTGCTCCTGACGCTGGCTTATTGTTGGTAAAATCAAAACATTCTTGGTATATTATCCACTATTAGTTCTTTCATCATTGTTATTAGTTGACAAAACTATATTTACCTTGATTAAGTTATCAAAAAAGTCTAATTTATTATTTATTACTACATTAACTTAGCTTTAAAATGCAAATAATAGTTTTCTTGTAAAAGGTTTTAAAAAGTCCTACATTTATTTAACTTAAATTGAACCTTCTATTGGATAATTACTGCATGGGGAATTGTTTTTCAGCTGGTAACCAGTTATTTAAGCCCAGCTAATGCAATAAATAGCTCCTTATTTCTTAAACCATGTTGAAAAACACAACCTGTGTACGTGGAACAGATGTCAGTCTGTTTAAGAAGGGGCAAATCATTGGCATGGTTTAAGCAGAGAAAACACATAAGCAGAAACTACTAAAATTGGGTTAAGAACTGTCCAACACATCATTAAAAACTGGAAGGATAGTGGGGACCCATCATCTTCAAGGAATAAATGTGATCAGAAAAATATCATGAATGATCGTGATTGCTGATCTCGTAAACGTTTGGATAAATCAAATTGAACTAAAACAACAGTAGAACTCCGGGCTATGTTTAATAAGTAAGTAAGTAAGTAAGTAAAAGTTTATTTATATAGCGCCTTTCACAGACATTAAATATCACAAGGTGCTTTACAGAAGTGCACAATTATACATTAATAGTGAAAGCAAGAGTATTTCCACATGCACAATGCGAAGGGAACTCAAGGGATTGGGACTTAACAGCACTTTAACCGTAAGAAAACCACTAGCGAGACTAACCAGAAAAAAAAGGCTTCAATTTGCTAGGGAGAGTAAAGATTAGACTCTGGAGCAATGGAAGAAGGTCATATGGTCTGATGTGTCCAGATTTATCCTGTTTCAGAATGATGGGAGCATCAGGGTAGGAAGAGAGGCAGTTGAAGTGATGCACCCATCATGCTTAGTGTCTACTGTACAAGCCTTTGGGGGCAGTGCTATGATCTGGGGTTGCTGCAATTGGTCAGGTCAGGGTTCAGCAACAGTATGTGCTCAAAGAATGAGGTCAGATGACTACCTGAATATACTGAATGACCAGGTTATTCATCAATGGATTTCTTTTTCCCTGATGGCACGGGCATATTCCAAGATGACAATGCCAGGATTCATTGGGCTCAAATTGTGAAAGAGTGGTTCAGGGAGCATGAGAGAACATTCTCACACATGGATTGGCCACCACAGAGTCCAGACCTTAACCCCATTGAGAATCTTTGGGATGTGCTGGAGAAAGCTTCGCTCAGTGGTCAGACTCTTCCATCATCAATGCAAGATCTTGGTGAAAAATAAATGCAACACTGGGTGGAAATAAATCTTGTGACACTGCAGAAACTTATCGAAACAATGCCACAGCGAATGCATGCCGTAATCACAGATAAAGGCGGTTCAACGAAATATTACAGTGTGTGACCTTTTTTTTTTGGTAGTGACTTTTTTTTGGCTAGGCAGTGTACAGGTCCTTCTCAAAATATTAGCATATTGTGATAAAGTTCATTATTTTCCATAATGTCATGATGAAAATTTAACATTCATATATTTTAGATTCATTGCACACTAACTGAAATATTTCAGGTCTTTTATTGTCTTAATACGGATGATTTTGGCATACAGCTCATGAAAACCCAAAATTCCTATCTCACAGAATTAGCATATTTCATCCGACCAATAAAAGAAAAGTGTTTTTAATACAAAAAACGTCAACCTTCAAATAATCATGTACAGTTATGCACTCAATACTTGGTCGGGAATCCTTTGGCAGAAATGACTGCTTCAATGCGGCGTGGCATGGAGGCAATCAGCCTGTGGCACTGCTGAGGTCTTATGGAGGCCCAGGATGCTTCGATAGCGGCCTTTAGCTCATCCAGAGTGTTGGGTCTTGAGTCTCTCAACGTTCTCTTCACAATATCCCACAGATTCTCTATGGGGTTCAGGTCAGGAGAGTTGGCAGGCCAATTGAGCACAGTGATACCATGGTCAGTAAACCATTTACCAGTGGTTTTGGCACTGTGAGCAGGTGCCAGGTCATGCTGAAAAATGAAATCTTCATCTCCATAAAGCTTTTCAGCAGATGGAAGCATGAAGTGCTCCAAAATCTCCTGATAGCTAGCTGCATTGACCCTGCCCTTGATAAAACACAGTGGACCAACACCAGCAGCTGACACGGCACCCCAGACCATCACTGACTGTGGATACTTGACACTGGACTTCTGGCATTTTGGCATTTCCTTCTCCCCAGTCTTCCTCCAGACTCTGGCACCTTGATTTCCGAATGACATGCAGAATTTGCTTTCATCCGAAAAAAGTACTTTGGACCACTGAGCAACAGTCCAGTGCTGCTTCTCTGTAGCCCAGGTCAGGCGCTTCTGCCGCTGTTTCTGGTTCAAAAGTGGCTTGACCTGGGGAATGCGGCACCTGTAGCCCGTTTCCTGCACATGCCTGTGCACGGTGGCTCTGGATGTTTCTACTCCAGACTCAGTCCACTGCTTCCGCAGGTCTCCCAAGGTCTGGAATCGGCCCTTCTCCACAATCTTCCTCAGGGTCCGGTTACCTCTTCTCGTTGTGCAGCGTTTTCTGCCACACTTTTTCCTTCCCACAGACTTCCCACTGAGGTGCCTTGATACAGCACTCTGGGAACAGCCTATTCGTTCAGAAATTTCTTTTTGTGTCTTACCCTCTTGCTTGAGGGTGTCAATAGTGGCCTTCTGGACAGCAGTCAGGTCGGCAGTCTTACCCATGATTGGGGTTTTGAGTGATGAACCAGGCTGGGAGTTTTAAAGGCCTCAGGAATCTTTTGCAGGTGTTTAGAGTTAACTCGTTGATTCAGATGATTAGGTTCATAGCTCGTTTAGAGACCCTTTTAATGATATGCTAATTTTGTGAGATAGGAATTTTGGGTTTTCATGAGCTGTATGCCAAAATCATCCGTATTAAGACAATAAAAGACCTGAAATATTTCAGTTAGTGTGCAATGAATCTAAAATATATGAATGTTAAATTTCCATCATGACATTATGGAAAATAATGAACTTTATCACAATATGCTAATATTTTGAGAAGGACCTGTATGTTTAGGTCAAATTAAGACTATAATAATGCCAACTTATTGTATCTGTTCCTCCTGCTGTTGCCTAAAATATTGCTCTTTATAAAGCGAATGTAAGTCAATGAACTGCATTAACCTTCGCTATTTTCACATGAATTTAACAATGATTTTACCTGTTAGTGTTATTAAATGCTAGGATTTCATAAATACTGAGAGGATGGCTGGCATTGTAAAGATTGTTTTACAAACATTATCTGTTTTAGTTAAATTAAACATTTGTAAAATTAAGCTAATCATATTGAGAACTGCTTGCAGGGATGCACGAGATGAATAGTGGGATTTCCGTGGATAAATTGTCTTTCTGCACAGTGGTCCTGTGCAGAAACTCAGAACCGAACAGAAGGATCACTAATTACTAAAAGAGACATCTTTAGTGATGCAATGATGTGGCACAGAGCTAACAGATTATTTGCTATGTTTTTACAGAACCAGTTCAGAACCAGAACCAGGCCTGGTTTAGCACTGAAATCATTCCATCAAAAACCCTGAAAGTGGTATCTAAAAGCTATTTGTAGCCTGAAAACGTGAAATTTTCTTAGGACATAAAGGTGTAATTGTTTACCTCATGGTGTACAGCAGAGTCCCATCATCTTTGATCCGTAACAGTTTATTGGGCATGGTCATATTATGCGCCACAGACTTTTTCCCATTGTGAAAGAAGGTATCTGGAGTCCATATCTTACTCGCCATTAGGTTGTTCAAGGGCAAAATGTTCATCGGTCCATGAAACGTCAACCTCTCGTCCCTCCAGCTTTGCCGGAAGAAAACATCTATGGTGTACTCCTGAGAATAGGGAAAGTGAATTAGTGAAAAAGTGATATACCTGTTTCTCCTTTTTTTCCTGTATGCAAACATAACCCTGTCCAGACAAATATAGCAAAATAAAACGATGCACAATTCCACCCATGATTTATGGATGTCTACAAGCAGCATCTTCACAAATGACTTCATCTGCCACTTTAAAACCGGCCCCTGTTTGATAAAGCTCCATTAAGGGGAGGCTTGTGCTCTCCGTTTTCTTCCCTGGGTTGGTGTTTCCCGGCTTGTGAGGCCACCTCAACCCCCTGACCTAAAATCCGCTGCTGTCAGGAAGAACCACACACAAACACAAGAGAGGATTTCGGGCAGACAGTACGGCACTGTGAAATGCGAGTATGTGTGAGATTCACACGCAGCGGCTGAGGGTGGGAGTGGGAGTGAGAGATGCAGAGTTGTTTGTATGTTTTTTTCTTTTGACGTCACAGTTGAAAAGCCTCTGACATTTAGATCTCTGGACACTGAAACTGCAACTGAACCAACATATATAACTCAGTTAACCAAAGCAGCTTCTAGTAACCGGAGGATTACGCTCTACCAGATGCTTTTACATCTTTGGTCATCTAAGGTAATCTCTAAAGAATGCTAAGACGATTCAAAGAGGTGTAAAGAGGTATAGATATAGGCAAACAATTTCAACTTAGTTTTTCTATTCCATGAATAAGTCTTAATTTATAACACGGAGAAGCTCATAGGCCTCCTTGGATCTGAGATTCTTTTTGTCTGCTGATGTTTACAACACTAAATGGAAGTAAAGTTAACTGTCTTCAGTTTTTTTCCCCTTCTGCAGGTCTGCTTCCCATTTCAGTCCTTTTATTTAATTTTTCACAGCATTATATGGATTGATATGAGGTTCCTATACCTATGAAATAGCATAGAATGAGCACAAATAATGACAACAAACAGAAGTTTGAGAAATCATGGCTAATTGGGTTGTCCTTTTTACTGAGGACCACCCTCACATGGCTGAATTTGTGAAATGATTCTTCTATAGTAGTGGAGGAATGAAGATTTGGGCTTGTTTTTCTGCTTTCAGTTACTGAGTTGAATATGAACTCTTTATGCAATATGATTTCTTTAGCAAATGTGAGATCATCTGACCATCTGGGAAACTCAGATGATGATTACTCTCAGTTATAGCTGCTAAAGGTGACTCTACAAGAATCTACAGGGGTTGGACAATGAAACTGAAACACCTGTCATTTTAGTGTGGGAGGTTTCATGGCTAAATTGGACCAGCCTGGTAACCAGTCTTCATTGATTGCACATTGCACCAGTAAGAGCAGAGTGTGAAGGTTCAATTAGCAGGGTAAGAGCACAGTTTTGCTCAAAATATTGAAATACACACAACATTATGGGTGACATACCAGAGTTCAAAAGAGGACCAATTGTTGGTGCACGTCTTGCTGGCGCATCTGTGACCAAGACAGCAATTCTTTGTGATGTATCAAGAGCCACGGTATCCAGGGTAATGTCAGCATACCACCAAGAAGGACGAACCACAACCAACAGGATTAACTGTGGACGCAAGAGGAAGCTGTCTGAAAGGGATGTTCGGGTGCTAACCCGGATTGTATCCAAAAAACATAAAACCACGGCTGCCCAAATCATAGCAGAATTAGATGTGCACCTCAACTCTCCTGTTTCCACCAGAACTGTCCGTCGGGAGCTCCACAGGGTCAATATTCACGGCTGGGCTGCTATAGCCAAACCTTTGGTCACTCACGCCAATGCCAAACGTCGGTTTCAATGGTGCAAGGAGCGCAAATCTTGGGCTGTGGACAATGTGAAACATGTAATGTTCTCTGGTGAGTCCACCTTTACTGTTTTCCCCACATCCGGGAGAGTTATGGTGTGGAGAAGCCCCAAAGAAGCGTACCACCCAGACTGTTCCATGCCCAGAGTGAAGCATGGGGGTGGATCAGTGATGGTTTGGGCTGCCATATCATGGCATTCCCTTGGCCCAATACTTGTGCTAGATGGGCGCGTCACTGCCAAGGACTACCGAACCATTCTTGAGGACCATGTGCATCCAATGGTTCAAACATTGTATCCTGAAGGCGGTGCTGTGTATCAGGATCACAATGCACCAATACACACAGCAAGACTGGTGAAAGATTGGTTTGATGAACATGAAAGTGAAGTTGAACATCTCCCATGGCCTGCACAGTCACCAGATCTAAGTATTATTGAGCCACTTTGGTGTCACGGTTTACTTGATGTTGGACCCCAGAATTTAGACGAGCAGGCAGCGTGATGGTAAGTAATAAAAGGTTTAATTATGAAAACTCACACTCAGCAGGAGGCAGGAACAAAACAAACGGGCAGGCAAGACAGGCAAGGCATGATCAAAAAGACAAGACTTGGTTTGAGAACAAGACATGAGCATGAGAAATGTCTCCGCGACGACTAACAGAACAGGTGTGAATATATGGCGTGAAAACCAGGTGGAGCAAGGAGAATTAACTTGAAGCAGGTGAACCGAATAAACTTAATTAACAGAGCAAAACGTGACTGGAGCAAAACAGAGACTCTTGAACACAAACTAGAAAAACAAGAAGCAAAAGCATAACCAGATCCGAAAACCAAACTTGACAAAACATGAACAAGACGACAAAACAAAAGTATGAACAGGAAAATAAACAGAAACATGATTCAAAATTTGAACAGTGAAAAACATAAGGAAAAAACCTGAAACCACAAACCAAACAACCCCAAATCATGACACTTTGGGGTGTTTTGGAGGAGCGAGTCAGGAAACGTTTTCCTCCACCAGTATCACGTAGTGACCTGGCCACTATCCTGCAAGAAGAATGGCTTAAAATCCCTCTGACCACTGTGCAGGACTTGTATATGTCATTCCCAAGACAAATTGATGCTGTATTGGCCGCAAAAGGAGGCCCTACACCATACTAATAAATTATTGTGGTCTAAAACCAGGTGTTTCAGTTTCATTGTCCAGCCCCTGTATATCATTACTGTAATTACTTTTCATTCTGTTTTTACATTTAGGCTCACTTTGTGCTTACCAGTTAGTAACATGGCTTATTATGTCATGTTATGTCAGGTTCAAATCACCTTATTTTCATATCCATTGCCTCTACACTAACTGCCGCAACTGGTAAACATTTATGAAAACCTTAAAATAAATTAATTTGTTATTGCATTAGTGTAACCTTACAGTGACATACTTTAATCAAATTTAAGAACATTTATGCAAGAATATAAAATATCATGTTAGATATTTTTTCATAAGGTGGCATGTTTTGGATCGTCATCCTGCTAAAAAACCCAGCAATGACCCATTTTCACTTTAACAGGCAGGAACACCCCGATTTGTATTTAAAATGCCCCAGTATATCAAAGGGTTCATGAAACAGGTCCACAGCACCACAGATCCTACCAGTAGCCACGGGGAGCTTTTCCACATGTTCATCCATAGTTTGGAGCCAAACAAACCGGAACTATTAGTTGTTGAAAAGCTCATTCTTAGTCTTATCAGACCAAATCACAGCTAAAGTCCCAGAAGATAATGGCAATCTCCTCACATTTACATTTGTGATGGTAGGACAGAAATGGCTTTTTTTCCCAGACAGGCCTCCTCTCCAGCAGTTATAACAGACTGGTGTCAGGATCACACTCTTTGTTGCAGTTCCCAGAAAGTAAGCTTCGGAAATATTTGTTTAACCCTGCTTATGATCTTTCTCACTGTGCATTGTGGCAATATACAGGGGTTGGACAATGAAACGGAAACACCTGGTTTTAGAACACAATCATTTATTAGTATGGTGTAGGGCCTCCTTTTTCGGCCAATACAGCGTCAATTTGTCTTGGGAATGACATATACAAGTCCTGCACAGTGGTCAGAGGGATTTTAAGCCATTCTTCTTGCAGGATAGTGGCCAGGTCACTACGTGATACTGGTGGAGGAAAACGTTTCCTGACTCGCTCCTCCAAAACAACCCAGAGTGGCTCAATAATATTTAGATCTGGTGACTGTGCAGGCCATGGGAGATGTTCAACTTCACTTTCATGTTCATCAAACCAATCTTTCACCAGTCTTGCTGTGTGTATTGGTGCATTGTCATCCTGATACACGGCACCGCCTTCAGGATACAATGTTTGAACCATTGGATGCACATGGTCCTCAAGAATGGTTCGGTAGTCCTTGGCAGTGACGCGCCCATCTAGCACAAGTATTGGGCAAAGGGAATGCCACAATATGGCAGCCCAAACCATCACTGATCCACCCCCATGCTTCACTCTGGGCATGCAATAGTCTGGGTGGTACGCTTCTTTGGGGCTTCTCCACACCGTAACTCTCCCGGATGTGGGGAAAACAGTAAAGGTGGACTCATCAGAGAACAATACATGTTTCACATTGTCCACAGCCCAAGATTTGCGCTCCTTGCACCATTAAAACCGACGTTTGGCATTGGCATGAGTGACCTAAGGTTTGGCTATAGCAGCCCGGCCGTGTATATTGACCCTGTGGAGCTCCTGACGGACAGTTCTGGTGGAAACAGGAGAGTTGAGGTGCACATTTAATTCTGCTGTGATTTGGGCAGCCGTGGTTTTATGTTTTTTGGATACAATCCGGGTTAGCACCTGAACATCCCTTTCAGACAGCTTCCTCTTGCGTCCACAGTTAATCCTGTTGGATGTGGTTCGTCCTTCTTGGTGGTATGCTGACATTACCCTGGATACCGTGGCTCTTACCGGTGCAATGTGCAATCAATGAAGACTGGCTACCAGGCTGGTCCAATTTAGCCATGAAACCTCCCACACTAAAATGACAGGTGTTTCAGTTTCATTGTCCAACCCCTGTAAATATGAGTTATCATACAGACGTGTTAATCAGATTTCCAGCTGTTTCAAGCTCTTTAATTGTCGCTCAGATACAGAATGTGGGCAAGTTCAGATGAGTAGCTCCATTTCCTGCTGCCATTTTCTCAATTCTGAACATCAACACACATCTGCCCTACTTGAATTGGATGTTGTCCTATCTTTCCCATGTTGAAAAGTGACAAAGAAAAATTGGTTTCTCATATCATATTTATACCCTAGAGACACCGTAAGTAAAAAAATTCCAATAAATGATAGAAAAATCTTGTGTAACATTTATTCATAGCAACTGATTAGGATGTGCCCATTAAGTAAATGTACCCAAAATACATCTATCAGTGTGAGATTATTGTGTTGCAATATACAAGTTTCTTTTTTTTTTTTTACATATCTTTACCGAGGTGCCAAAAGGTATGGAAGAGTGCTGCCATAGGGATCCGCTTATTTCTTATTAGGCCCCTATGGTCTTATTAAAATTTACCATACCTAGAAATGAATTTTTGACACATTAGGGCTTTGGTTGGACTGCGCAGTGAAATCTTCCTCCAGTGAAATTAAATGACTGAATGTTTTCCTGTCAGATGTTTGCCTGTCTGTCCATCTGTTCATGTGCAATATATTTGAAAAAATAGACACCAGGGGTGCAATTAGGAAGACTGAGCATTCCACTTAGACAATTAGTCACAGTACATCACATGTGGGTGGTGATTTTGGAACTGGGATCTTCGCCACGCTCCAACAAATATTTTCTACTGTTACAGATTTAATATGCATTTCAGCCAATAAAGGAGATGTTTTGTTTTGGGCCAGGAGAACTATGGTGTAAAAACGTTTCAGGGGCAGAAGCATCACACATCCAGGTTCCTGATTGCTTAATCGACTGATCAATCACCTGAAAAATGGGAGCAGATCAATAGATGTGGATCTGAAGACGTGATGTAGAGGTGGCCACCTGTTTCAGAATAATAAACAGGAGGGCACAGGATAAAAAAAAGCAGTGACTTGAATACCAAGAAGATGTTGAATAATGTATGAGATGAAAATTTAAAGATGAATAGACATCGTGCTACAGTGGTGAGTATGGCTTCTGTATCGCAGCATCTGTGCCCTTACGCGTGTGTGAGTGGACAGAAAAAACAGACTGATGTAACAACAAATGGATAAAAGGCACAGCGTAACTAAAATAAAGCAAACAGAAGCACTCTCTGTTCCTTTTAGCCTTTGCTCCAACAATAACATGAGCATCACAATAAATATCAGCACTTACCATGTCTGTGTCTGATACCGGTCCAAAGCTGGTGACGAAGATGTTTGTCTTCACCTCGGTTACCCTGTCTGGATGAGAGAAAAACCAAAGAAGAATTAAAAGAAATGCAGCAAACAATAAGATCAGGGTTTTAGGAGCTACCTACTAACTTTAATCAGAGCTATCCTTTTCTTTTGATGATTTTCACAAAGCCTAGAAAAGATGACCAAAGATGTTACATTAAAAGCCTTGTCTATTCAACTGTTCCATTTAGCTTAGGATGAAGAGTGATTTCTCTGTATTTTCTTGTCATCTATTTGTAGTATTAGCAGTTCCATGTAGGCAAACTCAGTAACTACTGCAGGTTCATCCTGTCCCGGCCTGCTGGAAAGTTTCGCCTACTGTTTGTAATTTGATAATTGATATCGTTGTTATTCTTTAGCAGTATCAGTGCAAAATTAGGTTTGTTTAACTGGAAACATGTCATCAACCACAATGTCTTTCGGGTTGAGATACCCTCTGGCTCTCTCAGTGTGTCCTATGTCAGGACAATGGCAGCAGGGTTGTTATACCTCTAAGCTGCCAAGCAAGGTAGTCACAGAGAGCCACGAAGGCAAGCAGGTGTGAGGTGAGGAAGAAGAGCTGCAACTGTCACATTTTTTTAATTTTGAGTTGAATTTCAGCTCCACAATTGCAAAAACAATGTATATAAAAAAGATTTTTTTTTAAAGTTACTTTTCAACATTCTGCAACCCAATGACTTCCACAATGTGGAAAACAATTCATCCATCCATCCATCAATCCTCTTCTGCTTGTTCCGGTGTCAGGAAGTAAGAAAGCCCAGACATCTACAGGTCCTTCTCAAAAAATTAGCATATTGTGATAAAGTTCATTATTTTCCATAATGTCATGATGAAAATTTAACATTCATATATTTTAGATTCATTGCACACTAACTGAAATATTTCAGGTCTTTTATTGTCTTAATACGGATGATTTTGGCATACAGCTCATGAAAACCCAAAATTCTTATCTCACAAAATTAGCATATCATTAAAAGGGTCTCTAAACGAGCTATGAACCTAATCATTTGAATCAACAAGTTAACTCTAAACACCTGCAAAAGATTCCTGAGGCCTTTAAAACTCCCAGCCTGGTTCATCACTCAAAACCCCAATCATGGGTAAGACTGCCGACCTGACTGCTGTCCAGAAGACCACTATTGACACCCTCAAGCAAGAGGGTAAGACACAGAAAGAAATTTCTGAACGAATAGGCTGTTCCCAGAGTGCTGTATCAAGGCACCTCAGTGGGAAGTCTGTGGGAAGGAAAAAGTGTGGCAGAAAACGCTGCACAACGAGAAGAGGTAACCGGACCCTGAGGAAGATTGTGGAGAAGGGCCGATTCCAGACCTTGGGAGACCTGCGGAAGCAGTGAACTGAGTCTGGAGTAGAAACATCCAGAGCCACCGTGCACAGGCGTGTGCAGGAAATGGGCTACAGGTGCCGCATTCCCCAGGTCAAGCCACTTTTGAACCAGAAACAGCGGCAGAAGCGCCTGACCTGGGCTACAGAGAAGCAGCACTGGACTGTTGCTCAGTGGTCCAAAGTACTTTTTTCGGATGAAAGCAAATTCTGCATGTCATTCGGAAATCAAGGTGCCAGAGTCTGGAGGAAGACTGGGGAGAAGGAAATGCCAAAATGCCAGAAGTCAAGTGTCAAGTACCCACAGTCAGTGATGGTCTGGGGTGCCGTGTCAGCTGCTGGTGTTGGTCCACTGTGTTTTATCAAGGGCAGGGTCAATGCAGCTAGCTATCAGGAGATTTTGGAGCACTTCATGCTTCCATCTGCTGAAAAGCTTTATGGAGATGAAGATTTCATTTTTCAGCACGACCTGGCACCTGCTCACAGTGCCAAAACCACTGGTAAATGGTTTACTGACCATGGTATCACTGTGCTCAATTGGCCTGCCAACTCTCCTGACCTGAACCCCATAGAGAATCTGTGGGATATTGTGAAGAGAACGTTGAGAGACTCAAGACCCAACACTCTGGATGAGCTAAAGGCCGCTATCGAAGCATCCTGGGCCTCCATAAGACCTCAGCAGTGCCACAGGCTGATTGCCTCCATGCCACGCCACATTGAAGCAGTCATTTCTGCAAAAGGATTCCCGACCAAGTATTGAGTGCATAACTGTACATGATTATTTGAAGGTTGACGTGTTTTGTATTAAAAACACTTTTCTTTTATTGGTCGGATGAAATATGCTAATTTTGTGTGATAGGAATTTTGGGTTTTCATGAGCTGTATGCCAAAATCATCTGTATTAAGACAATAAAAGACCTGAAATATTTCAGTTAGTGTGCAATGAATCTAAAATATATGAATGTTAAATTTTCATCATGACATTATGGAAAATAATGAACTTTATCACAATATGCAAATTTTTTGAGAAGGACCTGTATTTCCACAGCCACCTCTTCCAGCTGTTCTGGGAGAAACCCAAGGCATTCCCAGGCCAGCTGAGAGACGTGGTCTCTCTAGCATGTCCTGGTCTCATCCTCAGGGTCTTCTCCCAAAGGACATGCCTGGAACACCACCCTACATAGGTGTCCGGAGAGCATCCTTACTAGATGCCTGAACCCCCTCAACTGGCTCCTCTAGTTGCGGAGGAGCAGTGGCTCTACTCTGAGTTTTTCCCAGATAGCTGGACGTCTCACGCTATCTCTGAGGGAGAGCCCAGCTAACTTACTAAGAAAACTCATTTACATCTGTGATGTAATTCTTTCAGTCACATGCTTACTGAAGCAAGTGGCAAACAAAGGTGCTGAAATACAATTTAAAAGGCAAGATGAGGACTTTGTTAATATGTTGAAAGTAAACTTTTTGTTGGATTTCCCTAAAAATATAGTGATTTAAAACATTTATGAAAGACTACAAAACAAAATAATTTTTAGATAACTCAGGTAGATTTTGAAGCACGAAAGCATTTAATGTTTTGTTGTACTGAAAAGGTTTTTGCCATGTTTCCATTTGGAGTTATTGATAACTAATAAATAGGGCTTATTTTTGGCATCACATTTCTTTACTAAAAATAAATATAAACTACATATATTATATATTATATATAATAATATTAAAATATCAATTGTTAAATGTGGAATTCAGAAAAATACAAACAATAGAAAAAGACAAACCACATTTTAATGTGCTGTGCTCTTAATTTGCTCTTATTTTTAACATTTGCTCTTATTTTTATATAACCTGATTAATTGTTTAAACAAAACAAAAAATCACAATTTCAATATTGACCAAAATTATAACATTCGCAGTGTTTGCTTTGTTTGTGTGAGCCCACATCGTCATGGGATGCTTGTGAAAAGCTAAGATTACCTAAACAGGAGCTCGTCTTTGCAGCCAAAACATGGAATAAATTTGTTGAAAACACTCTATGCATGACTTTATTACTCCACAACAGCATTCTCCTTAGCAACAGACAGCGAGTCAATGTTATATCATTGATTGAAATACCGTAAACATAACCTATGAATAGAAAGCAAAGTGATATTTCTCTGAAATTTCGAAAGTATAGTCATTATATCATATTTTCAATATGCACCTGTGCAGCAATCACATGTCTCTACACTGGAATACACCAAGAAATTGGCTGGAGACCACAATCAGTCCAACCTTTTTTCAAATCAGTGAATGTACTATTCCAAGCCCTACCAGGTCGACAACGGCTTTTGTGGTAAAAATGTGCTTAATATGAAGTCAAAGGAAGCGGAAGGAACATCTGTTATTCATTCAATCTGTGAGAGAGAGCAAGACTTTCAACAGAAAACAGGAAGGTTTAGAGGCAAAGTTGTTCTGTTTTATCCCTTTTAGCTTTTAACCTCTGTCTGTTATGGAACATTGTGAAATGTTTTCAGCCTTTAGGGAAATTCGGAGTTAAGGTATGGTGTTAATTTTGTAGAGAAAGCTCACAGGGGCAGCTGTTTTTGTAGAGATAGCTGCATTAGCTTTGCTTATTGCTAATATAGAATGCTGAACACATTTTACAAGGTCAACTCTATAATAATTTTGCCTTTGCTTATATTATTACCGATGCCCGGTTATACAGTGACTCCTCTTTGACACATACATGGTCTGATGTCACCTCTGCACTTAATAAAAATAATAAATGACCACTCCAGGAAGGCTTGAAAAAACATTTTGAATGTGTCTGTCACAGTCTGAGGTTGTTTTGGACCAAAACGCAAACAGTCGCTTGGGCTCAGCATATTGAAAACAGATCTTCTTTAATTAAGGCTTGGAGATCAGCACTTACAAGGGCGTAGGAGGTTCACAGGAGAGAATTCACAGGAGTATAATCCAAAGAGTTCGGGGAAAGACGTGACAAACACGGTCTACATGAAATGAGGAACCAGCAAAGAATAATTAGAGGAACCGAGTATATAATCAGGGAGAGAAGGAGAGTGGACCAATGAGGGAGAAGCTAGGTTAATCAGAAGAGAAGTGGAAGCAGGTGCGGGAACTGGCTGTGTAGGGAAAAATGGTTGCTATGGCGACAATAGCTAGGAAACACAGGGACAGAAGGGAACTAAACTATAAGAAAACCAAAGGGAAACTATAATCTAAGGGTAACATTATCTGATAAGGAAGAGCAGGGAAGCTAAGACCTAGAATTACTATAAACTAAAAGGTAAACAATAAGTGGAACTAAGCCTAGTGAGGAAACAAATAACTATAAACTATAACCTGTTGGAAGGAACTTAAACAGTAGAGACTAATATAGAGAACTATACTAGAAATAAGGCGGGGGAGAACTACTAATATAAAAGGGAAATGAACACTGAGTAAATAATAACTGAAGGGGATCTAAGGAGAAGAGGAGGAACTACTAGGGGAACAGCAAAGAGGAAAGGCAGAACAAAGTAAACAGAAGGAATCAATAAACACAGCTATTAAACCAATAGAAACATTAAACATAAGCTAAACATAAATAGTAACTCTAGAAAGAACTAAATCTAAGAACATGTAAACAAGCACAAGAATCTAAGCAAATATTAACTAAACCAAATAAACTACTAATCAAAGGAATAGGGAAAACCTTTAATGGCAAAGTAAACAAAAACAAAGAACAAAATGGTAGATCCTGACAGTGTCGTGTTTCGGGTTGATGATGGACCCAAACATTGCAGAGACAACTGAAGTGAAACTGAAGTGAGTACTTCAATAATAATAGTAAATGACACATACTTAAAATATGGTCCTTTACGTAGTGAACGGACATGAAGCACAAAACGTTGAATGAGCATGGAACAAGCAGACAACAGGCAGGCAAACAAGAATCCAGCAGAGAACAATGACAACCAGTGTTCTTACATACAGAGGCAGGGTGGAGAAATGACAGGCAAACCAGATGAGCTAATCAGAGGAAATGAGTTGCAGCTGAGGCAGAGAGAAACGCAGAGCAGCTGAAGAAGGGAGACTAATTAACCAGAGATTAGTAGAAAGACACAAGGAAATTGAGGAAAGTATCTAATACGAAACTTTAGATGTAGAAAGGACACAAAACAAAAAAGAATAAACTAATAAGGAAAATCACCTAATGGTGAAGACCACAGGATAATGAATAATGATAATGAATAATGATAATGATAATAAATTACAGAAAGCAAGACCTAAAGAACATACATTTTAAAGCTGCACAAAAAACAGTGACCAGCAACAGAATGTTGATCTGTAATAATTTACTTATGCCATAAAACACCTACATGAATTTATCTTTAGTGCCAACACAGCACACCCTTAAATGACCTTAACAATGACTAATTTAATTATTAATTCCTGAGCTCAAACGCTTAGTGAGTGAAACAATATGCAGGCAAAAGTCTTGAATATGTAATACCTGTCATTTAATACTAACACCTATGTCACTAATAGTGCCCCGTGTTTTCTGGCTATACTGTAACCACTGCTGCATTAGGCGTGTTTGTTTTTTTCACACGTTCCATAGTAATTATTGAAGCTCAGGCAATCACCCCACAATAAAAAAAAAAGCTTTACATGGGACCTGAATGCTTTAAAATGGAGCCAACTGTTTTTGTATTTTCTTTTTTTTTTTTTACCCTTTTTAAACCTTTCCTGGTTTCTAAAAAATTTCTAAGAACAGTGAAAAATGCGGATGTGCAATTCAGGTCCATGCGGCCCAGGAGGAAGTTGTGAGACTGAGCGTTCAGACCACAGCAGGTGATCTGTTCATATTTTAGGTGCAATCGTTTAATTTCATTGTTTATATGTTGTTACTGGGACCACATTCAGTGGTTTTTGTCACTACGGAGAAAAAGTTACATGTATTCAACTGGTTGATGTTGACTGTGTTCGGACGTTCAGTTTGTTCAGACTGAATATTAATTCAAATGAATGAAAATAAATGCTATTGAACGTTTAATTATTATCTAATAAATAAATTGACGTGCAAAAAGTCTAGCGCAACCTCTGCTTTTGATCATCTTCGCTCAAAGATCTTGCACAGAGCGTCAGCTATCAATGCATCAACAGTTTTATTCTTCTTACCTAACTTCTAGTTGCTTTGTAGTACATTTCAGCCTTGTGGAGATCTACTATCATGTTCCTGACATCCTTGTATAGCTCTTAGGTCTTTCCCATTGTTGGTACCCAGCCATGAGTTACAACATTAAAGGCCAGTAAGAACTTTTTTGGAACTTTCAAAATAAATTGCATTAACCTACTTCCAGCACAGCCAGGAACAGGAACAAGAGGAGTAAGAGCAGAGTTCCCGCTCTTCCACGCAGGTCCCCAGCGGAACTGGACGGAGGGACACATTGCGCTAATGTCTCTTTGCTGGCAAACAGACATAACTCTTCAAACTGGATCCAAGAGTGTCATACAATCACACGATCATATACACTTAGGTTCAGTAGGAATGAATTGATGTTTGTGTATTCGGTATTCATTCATGAACAGGTTGATTAAGGTGCGAGCGTGGCTTGACTTTCTCTCTGAGGTCTACAGAAGCAAACTGTGTTCCAGAGAGTTCCCAGCAGAGACCCTCTCTCTACAACGCCAAGTGGAGCGGTTTTCCCGCCCGGTCTGAAGGAAGGACAAAGGTACCGCAACACAGCAAGCCGCTATGTGTGCAGTTCAGCCCGGGCAGACAGAATGAGCCGCCCCATTTCCAACAGCTACGGAGGTTAGCTGCAAGCTAACCCTTTGTTTACCGTGGATGCTTTCCTCAACTTCGTCACCCTGGACAGCTTCTCCTTAGCACAGTTCACGTAAGAGGTTGTGTTTGGGCAGAGAAGTTTAGTTTAGAGGTAAATGATCTAAATAATGTTCGTTTAATGACGTTTGTTTTTGTTTGTGTTGACAAAACTCAGCTACAGTAAGTGCTAGCAGACTAGCACTCAGCTAAGGTTGTGTTCTGTGTTGTGTTTTTTTTTATTTTATTTTTTAAAGTTAAGACAAAATGTATTGAAAGTGGTGGTTTTTAAACAGAGGTCGGCCATAACGCGCCGTCCTCGTTTTTGCATTTCAACTTTTTTATTAGTGGTATTTTAAAGGTATGTATTTGATTCTGGTAACCAGCTATAAACTTCTTTTGTTAGCTCCAACCGCTGACGGCTAAGAACACTTTATGAGTCAGCTGAAGATCATTTACCCAGAAAGGTTCTTAGTTTCCAGTCTAGGAAGTAATATTTCCTTAAATATTATTTTACTAAACATGATAACTAATTAAACATCATTAAGACCCATTTATCCAGAAAGGTTTGGTTCTTATTCAAAATATTTCCTTAAATAATATTTTAATATTTCCTTAAGATATATTTTTTAAATATTATCTTAATAAATAAAGGCAACTAATTAAACACCGTTGGCTTTGTTCAGCAAATCATTCTTTAAAATGTTGTTTTATCAAAATGTTTTATCTGATCTTGCATTGTGAATGGTTGTTTAAAGGTATAACAATTATTGCCTAAGTTAGTTCCAAGACTAACTTAACTTCATTTCCAGATTCTTCAAGATAATCCTTGGTTCTCAAAAATAAATAACATTGCATGGTAATGTTGCATCACTCTTTTGGTCATGGTTTTAACCATCTTTGATTCACTTGTTTATATTGTACATAGCTCATTAGTCTTCCTTATTATTTAATTTGCTTAGTACTTTAGTTGGGTTGTTTAAGCATAGTAAAGAGTTTGTTGATTGAAATATGTTTGACTTTGAGTTGACTTATTTTTGTTAATAAATTTGTGGATTTTAAGAAATTGTGTGAATTTATTCTGTGTGTGTACAGAGTTTTGCTGTTCAATAATGCCAGAGCTTGGCTCAACCTTTTCAATTTTGTCCTAATACCACCACCTTACTGGGCTGATATTCACAGGACAACCCTTAACAGACCAAAATATTATTTGATAAAATATTAATATTAAATATTAAATAATATTCTCAGATTAATAATCCTAACAGACTGTTTACACCAGATGTTGGTAACACCTCTAATAATCCACTCAAGCAAAGAAATCAACATTAATTAGCCAATAGGTCATGCTAAATGAAGGAGACAGGTAATAAGTGTAAATACATTGAGAAGAAGATGCTGTAAATAGGCATGGAAAGCATCTCATGCTAGATAAAAGCAATGTGCTATCTCAAGACCTTCACAACCTTATTGTTGCAAAACATACTGATGGCTCTGGTTACAGACATATTTTGAAACCTCTAAATGTTCTGATAAGCGCCGCTGGAGGCATAGGAATTGGACAGAACATAATTTCACCATAAACCAGCCTCGTTGCAAACTTTGTAACAGAGAAGCCTAAAGAATATGCAGAAAATGACCACTCATTGAGAGCTTTAGAAAGACCTGGAATTAGCAGATTTTTCAAAGAATGTTTCAAAGAAATCAAAAAGTAATGTACTCAACCATCACAGCCTCTATGTGCAAGACTCCACAGCTGAAGAAAAAACTGAATGTGAATGTCATTGCACATAACATGTTAGGAGGAGAAAGTTGCCGACTCATAGCACTTCCACTTAGCTGAAGCACTTCATATCAGTGGAAAAGGTGACTGTGCAATATTATCCAACAAAACAGGAGTCAACGACTAGTTACACAAGAGGTTATGCCCTAGCCTTGAGCCTGAATCTTTACATACAAAACTAGAAAGTCATCTCAACATAAGGTCATGGCCAAGTGTAGCTGCATGAAATAAATCACATTAGCAATAATATAAAATAACAAAATCACCCATTAATGCAATGTTTGTTTGAAAGGTAGAATTTCTCAGGAAATGTCCCAATAATACATTCAGTCTTGAGGCTTTTTTGTATTTGTTCCAAAAAAAAAGTTGGCTTAGTTAGCAACAGCAATTACCAATAATTACACCTAAGTGTTCAGATTTCATAGCAGATGATTCTGGAGATGTTGGAACATGAAGAAATCACAACCTCGTTATAATGTCACAGTTCTCCTACTGTTTATCATGCTGGTCACAAGCTAACAAGACAACCTTAAAATCTCCAATCCTTGTGTAATCAAGCTCTCACAATCATGGACAAAATGACATGACTGTATCACCATTGTCACATATTGAAAAAAATATGAGATGTTAGGTATTGAAAACAATTACTTTTGCTTATGTGCCTTAAGTATTTAAAATCCTTCATGATCTCTCAAAGTAACAAGGTCGACCACCAGATGGGAACGTAGCATCCCTAAATGTAAAACTGCCTTTGGAAAATCTGCTTTTTCTTACAAATTCATAAATAAATGGAACAAACTCCTTACCCACTTAAAAACTACTACTGACTAGTACCAGAGAAAGGTTGTATAAGTATAGTAAGTTAAGTCAGTACAGGTACTGACTATACAACCTTTCTCTGGGAAGCAAAAACACATGATCATTAATTGTTCTTAAGATGTATTTTTATTTGGATGAATGTTTGTGTATTTTATCCTAAACATTGTCTCTATGTTTTGTAATACTGGATTGAATAACATGATATTTTATCTTATCTAACCTTGTTTAACTATTACCTTGCTACCTTGTCTGTACTAAACATATTTATCTTTCTCTCTGCCAAAGTTTATATTTTTTCTGTGCATTGTCCTTGGTTAAATAAATAAATTCAAAACAAAACCCCACAACAACCAATAACAATAATAAGCCACCGATTCGCCAAATGAACCACCAAAAGGCAGCTCAGGTGAAACTTCATTGCACGAGAGGAGCAAATTTTAAAACACAACTGCCTTTCCTCAGGGGAAGTATGTGTTTACTGTTTTAAGAGTGCATTTAATGCCAAGGGACTTCAGGATGTGTGGGAACAAGGACAATAGTCCTTTTTCATTTATTCAGCAACAACAGTCCTAGACATGTGCTTTTCATGCAGTCTGAATCATTTGGTACAGATGGGTCTACTGAACCATGTTTAATTGGTAAGACACAACCTGCATGTGTTAGGAACTGTGCAATCCTCTGTGCAAAAATCCAAATGTCAGCTTAACTCCTGCCAGTATGGACGGAAAGGTAGGACAGCATTTGCAAAAAACAAATGTTGACTATTAGGCAGAATGACAGCAGTTCAGAGGGATGAACCTTTTGGCCAAACACACTGGGAACACACTGTGCTCTGATTCAATAGCAGGACATTATGGAAGCACTGATGATTAGTCAGAGATTACAGAAAAATAATGAAAGCTTTTCAGTTAAAAACATTTATTACATGATGTACATTAATGAGCCATATTTTCCATATTTTTACAGTCTTTCTAAAATGTTTCAGGTCCCAACATTTGTCAGATTTGACAGTGATTCAATCACATTCAAACCAAGACAACACCCACATGGAAGTGAGGATCTGAGTTTTTCATCAAGCAGTAGAAATGACAAATAAATTATCAGTAGAAAGAAGTGCAATCATGATGTAAATCTAAAACAGTTAGGCCCTCTAAAGGAGAGTGTCTATAGGCCAGATGCTGTGGTTTAAAAGAAAAAGATTTTTCCAACTATTGCTAAGTAGGATTACAGATGTACAGTTTGAAATGCTTTATGCCTTCGGTTTAAATCAGGCCTTTAAAATTTACAGTCAATCATGCTGAAAAGATAGTACAGCCTTGCTTAAGTATTCATACTTATCACAATTTGCCATGTCATAACTGCAAACTTCAATATTTTAATTAGGATTTTATGTGACAGACCAACACAATGTAGAGTATCTTTGTGAAGTGGATGAAAAATGCTACATGGTTTCCAACATTTTCTACAAATACAAATCCTAAAAGTGGGGTGTAAACATGTGTGATATTAATTGTTTTCAATAATATAAAAATTCTTATATTAACGATGAGGTGAGGAAATAATAGCAGAGGTAAAAGGCAGTTTGCTTGTTCAGTAAACCAGGCTAACACGATGCCAGGATGGAAAGACATCAGCAATGATCTCACAGAAATAATTATCATTGAAATTGTTAAAAGGTCTTTTTCGCACTTAGAAAGTTTATTTACAAGTAGAAAATAGCCAGTGCAAACAGCAAAAGACATCTTAGATTCTGCTGATTTACTGACATATTTTAGACTTGATTTTTTTAAGGCACTAGTGGCCTTCATTTTCTAATTTTTTTTTTAAGTAAGCAGACAGGGAAAAGGGTGGAGAGAGTGGGAAGACATGTGGCAAACGTCAACGGGACAGCCGTCAAAATCATGACAGCTGTGTCGAGGACCAAGGCCTCCGTCAATGGGTTGCGTGCTTAACTCCTTCGCCACCGCCACACCCACTTTTTCTGAATTGATTTTGAGAATTATCAGATTTGCATTAATCAAGTGATCCTGATGCTTTGTCTACCCCCCAGCTGCTGTTAGGAGCAGTTTTACATAGAGGGAACTGGAAAACATGTTTGAACTGAAGAAAATGAAAGCACTGTGGGGAGAAATTGTTTTTGCAATAGAATCACTGTGTGTGCAAATGTGTAATGGCTCTAAATAAATACCTGAATGTTTCCTGATTTGCACTAAAACAACAGTACATTGCATATCTTCATTTTTTATCTCTTTCTTTCTCTCATGTTACTTGAAATATGAAAAACAATCTCAAATCCCATCTACCTTGCATGTGTCAGTGAGCACATGATTGCAGCTGTGTTTGGCCTCTTTTCCTGGCATTGCAAACCGAAGTTCGGTGGAGCGTTAACATGTTTTCCCCACAGATGCGACAAACAGATCTAATGTGTTTACAGCGTGGAAAACTACATCTGATGTCATGTTGTGTTTCTTTTCTAAACTCAGTTTGTAAAAGCTGCATTTTCGTTGTACTGCCTATGTACGTTAATGCGTACAGTATAGTGGTACATGTACATGCTGAGTGATGCACAATTTGGTTTCCTCTGGGACTTATTGAAATGCATCTGATATAAGTTTTGATGTTTTATACGATGTGTTGGATTTCAGATGATCGCTTGGTCAGAGCTGAAGTTGCAACCACATGTTTACATGTACTGTATAAAAGGACACACTCCTTTTTTCTCTTACTGTCTGAGGATAAATCAGACTAAACTTTGTTTTAGAAAACACCTTCCTGTTTGCTAAATGGCAAAAAAATGAGAAAAATAATTTTTTTATGATTTCTTCAAAATCTGAAGTTTACTAATATTACTATGGCTTTATGTAATGATGTCATGTATTTTTAAGCTTCTGATAGATACATTTGCAAGAACTGTCGACTTTCTCAAGTGTGGTTCATCCTTGGATACAATTTCCAGATGCCTAAAGTGATTGATTGCAGTGTAAAACGCTTTGGGGTCTCTGGGGACTTGATAAAGCGCTATACAAGAGCAGGCCATTTACCATTTAAAGGTCCCACGTTCATCTTTTCAAAGAGTTATATGAAAGTATAAACACCATGAGAACGTCCAGCCATCATATTGTTGAGGATTTATAGTGCTCTGTGTCCCAGAGATTTACGTATTTGGTGAGAAATGTGCCAATCAGCCTCGGAGCAAAACCCCAAAACCCTGTGGATATTCTGGCTGAAGCTGGTGAGATAAATGAACTAACGAAACCTAGAAATATTGAAGCATCTCTAGACATCAGCCAGACAGTTTCAGTGGCCACAGAGTAAATGTTGTGGAGTGACCATCACTAATTCCTGCATTCAAAAGGTGTGTGTGAGCAAGGTTCCCTACAAATCTGACTCAGTTACACCAGATCTATCAAGAGAAATGGGCCAAAATCCCAGCAAACTAATGTGAGAAGCTTGTATGAGGGTACCCAACACATTTGACCCAAACAGTTAAATTCAACTTAATACTAAGGAAATATGTGTACATTTCTGAAATTGAATATTTTTTTATCCTAATGGATCCAATCCCATAAAACAAAATAAATAAGTAAATATTAACAAGCAGAGCAGATTTTTGGTCATAAAATGCAATTCTCATGGTCTTTAGAATGAGATGCGGATATGCTTAAAAGCTTACATAAATTAATAACTGACACTTTCCTGTTGGCCTTCCAGTTATTATTATTTTTTTATATTATTCTGTTTTATGACTGTGAAGCACAATATACAACAGAAAAAGTAAAATAAAAATTTAGGAAGGTTGATTTTCAGAATTCAATAAATAGTATAAAGTGTTAATATTGCCCTGCCAGTGTTGATTCAGTGTTAATTCCTGAAAATCCTCAACAACTGTGTTTCTTTTCCAGAAATCCTTCAAACAGAAAGGTAAAAAATATATAATTAGACAGAATATTACCATAGTGTTTCATGAAAACCAGCGTGAGCTTTAAGGTTGTAAAAAGACAAGCATTTCTGCTTTTCCTGTACAATAAATAATCTGGCAGCAGCATTACTGTATAGCCAGCTAAACAGGCTGAGCCCCCCTCAAGCTAAAAGAGGGCTCTTTCCCATATGGCAGCTCCTAGGATTGACTGATTGTCCCAGGAATTTTAAATTCAAAATGCACTAAAACATGCGGGAGGAGCTCAGCTTTGGGAGTGACAGGGGCAAGCTGAAAATGAGATGCCAAGTATGCAGAACGTGAAAGTGATGAGAAGAGACAGGGAAAACAATGATCTACAATAGATGATGCAAATCGGAGATGCTACAATCTGCAGAAGCTGAAAAATGACATATGTTCAAGTGTATTGTGCTTAATAACTTACAGTGTTACATGTATCTTAGAAGTTGGGAAACCTAAAAACTACAAAACAGTGCCTTGGAAAAGTCTGTTTGAACTTTTTCACATTTTGTTACATTACATGCACATTACATTTTATTAGGATTTTATGTTATAGACCAACACTGTTGGTGCATCATTGTAAAGTGGAAGGAAAAGGATAGATGGTTTTATAATTTCTTACTGACCAAAATCTGAAAAGTGTGGCGTGCATTTGTATTCAGCAAAAGTCTGGAGAAGTTTGAACACTGTATACCTAAAGGAATCCATGGCATGTTTTGTTCTTCATTACTAATGTAGTAATATTTAAGTGTTTTTTTAATTCAAATACTACATGAGTTTGCCTATTTTAAAACACTGCATACATAAAAAAAAAAAAAAAAACTAGATGACACATTTGCCATTTATTTATCGATTTTAGAAAACTGAAGAAATAATTTAGCCATTAATGGGAAGTGGACCTGGTGTTATATAATCTGAATGCTTTGGACACAGAGTGTGTTTATCCGTCTGTTCTTGAGGGGACTGCAGCCAAAGTTTATTGGCACTATGATGACTGATGTTAAATGAAGTGTTCTCAGTGCAAATAATCTCTCTTAAACACGAGACACGTGCGGTTGCATAACAGCAACTACACATAGTATACAACCGTACAGAGAACACCTGGCTCTGTGCACCCCCAGCAGTTGTACTTTATTTCCTCACCTCCGAGACCAGGCCGGAGACGGTTGTCATATCCATCCAGAAGTCTGTCCAGGATGCGTGTGAACAGGGTGATGTTTTCCTTTGGGTCATAAGGTCCTTGGTCGGCATTCACCAATCTAGTGAGCAGACACATAACATGAGCATGAGCAGCTGAGACACACACACTTTAGCAACCTTATTACATTTCAAAACTTTTTAGATTCAGTCTTCCTCTGAGTTTTGAGCTCCTTGTTATCTGGCAGTGACTCCATACATGCCTACACAAGCACACAAATAGACATTGTTTCCCTACATGGCTGACCCAGTTCACGACGCTGTAGAGCCATCTGATCTTGGAGCCAAAACACAGCAGAGTATGCAAATGTAATCAGAGCAGAGATTCATGGTAAATGACTTCAGATAGGGTCCCACATTAAATCTCAGCTTAATAACCAGCATCGCTAATGCTCTGCTGTAGCAGCCTTGGGTTATTGGTAACTGTGAAAGTATGCAATATTAATAACTGTTTACATCTGGACTTTTATCTATGTGGCCCATACAACTTTAATTGGCTGCCTTCACTGTGAGTTTAGTCTCAGAGTAGAAATGTTTCTTCTGTTCTCGCTTTGAAATATTTATTTCTTTATCTTAAAGGTAAAGTTAAGTGGTTTTTGTCTTTGCGTATGTGTGTATTTATACTTTGAAATCACAATCAATAGTACAAGTTTTTTATACCTACTAAAATGAGTTATTTGGCCCTGAATAAAAAACTAACAAAAATAATACTACTATTACTACTACTACTACAGTTCATTTGTCCATAATCTCTACAAAATTCATACCCATCTTTTTGTTTTGATACTGTTTAAAAAAAAAAGTAACAGCCCCTCCTTGAACCACCACCTTAACGTGGTGGAGGGGTTTGAGTGCTCAAATGATCCTAGAGGCTATGTTGTCTGGGGCCTAAATGCCCCTGGTAGGGTCTCCCATGGCAAACAGGCTCTAGGTGATGGGTCAGACAAAGAGTGGTTCAAGAATCCCTCATGAAGAACAAAATATCGAGGCACGTGACGTCGCCCGGTACGGCGGAGCCGGGGTCCCACCCTGGAGCCAGGCCTGGGGTCGGGACTCGTCGGAGAGCGCCTGGTGGCCGGGTTGCTCCTCGCGGGACCCGGCCGGGCCAAGCCCGAACGAGAGACACGAGGCCATTCCCCAGTGGGCCCACCACCTGCAGGGGGAACCGTGAGGGACCGGTGCAAAGAGGATTGGGTGGCGGACGAAGGTGGCGGACGAAGGTGGCGGACGAAGGTGGCGGACGAAGGTGGCGGACGAAGGTGGAGACCTCAGCGGCCCAATCCCCGGATGCTTAGGCTGGCTCTAGGGACGTGGAATGTCACCTCACTGGGGGGGAAGGAGCCTGAGCTTGTGCGGGAGGTCGAGAGATATCGACTAGAAATAGTTGGGCTCGCCTCCACGCACAGCGTGGGCTCTGGAACCCAACTCCTTGAGAGGGGTTGGACTCTGTTCTACTCTGGAGTGGCCCACGGGGAGAGGCGGCGGGCTGGTGTGGGTTTTCTTGTTGCCCCCCCAGCTCAGCCATCTCGTGTTGGGGATTACCCCAGTGGATGAGAGGGTCGTATCCCTGCGCCTTCGGGTTGGGGAGAGGTCTCTGACTATCATTTCAGCCTACGCGCCGAGTGGCAGTGCAGAGTACCCGGCCTTCTTGGCGTCCCTGTCGGGGGTGCTGGATAGTGCCCCTCCTGGGGACTCCATTATTCTGCTGGGGGACTTCAACGCCCACGTGGGGAACGACAGTGACACCTGGAGAGGCGTGATCAGGAGGAATGGCCTCCCCGATCTGAATCCGAGTGGTGTTTTGTTATTGGACTTCTGTGCTAGTCACGGATTGTCCATAACGAACACCATGTTCAAACATAAGGGTGTCCATCAGTGGACTTGGCACCAGGACACCCTAGGCAGGAGGTCGATGATCGACTTTGTTGTCGTATCATCAGACCTTCGGCCGCATGTTTTGGACACTCGGGTGAAGAGAGGGGCTGAGCTGTCCACTGATCATCACCTGGTGGTGAGTTGGATCCGCTGGAGGAGGAGAAAGCCGGACAGACTTGGCAGGCCTAAGCGCATAGTGAGGGTCTGCTGGGAACGCCTGGCAGAGCCCTCGGCCAGGGATGTATTCAACTCCCACCTCCGGGAGAGCTTCGACCAGATCCCGGGGGATGTTGGAGACATAGAGTCCGAGTGGACCATGTTCTCCGCATCTATTGTCGATGCTGCTGCCCGTAGCTGTGGCCGTAAGGTCTGCGGTGCCTGTCGCGGCGGCAATCCCAAAACCCGGTGGTGGACACCGGCAGTAAGGGATGTTGTTAAGCTGAAGAAGGAGTCCTATCGGCTGTGGTTGGCTTGTGGGACTCCTGAGGTGGCTGACGGGTACCGTGAGGCCAAGCGTGCTGCGGCCCGGGCTGTGGCAGAGGCAAAAACTCGGGCCTAGGAAGAGTTCGGTGAGGCCATGGAGAAGGACTACCGGTTGGCCTCAAAGCGATTCTGGCAAACCGTCTGGCGCCACAGGAGGGGGAAGCAGTGCTTCGCCAACACTGTTTATAGTGGGGGCGGGAGACTGCTGACCTCGACTGAGGACATTATCGGGCGGTGGAAGGAGTACTTCGAGGATCTCCTCAATCCTGCCATCATGCATTCCGTGGTGGAAACAGAGGCTGGGGACTCGGGGTTGGACTCTTTCATCACCCAGGCTGAAGTCACCGAGGTGGTTAAAAAGCTCCGCGGTGGCAGGGCTTCGGGGGTGGATGAGATCCGCCCTGAGTACCTCAAGTCTCTGGATGTTGTAGGGCTGTCATGGTTGACACGTCTCTTCAACATTGCGTGGCGGTCGGGGACAGTACCTCTGGACTGGCAGACTGGGGTGGTGGTCCCCCTTCATAAGAAGGGTGACCGGAGGGTGTGTTCCAACTACAGGGGGATCACACTCCTCAGCCTCCCTGGTAAGGCCTACGCCAGGGTATTGGAGAGGAGAGTCCGACCGATAGTCGAACCTCGGCTTCAGGAGGAGCAGTGTTGTTTTCGTCCCGGCCGTGGAACACTGGACCAGCTCTATACCCTCTACAGGGTGCTCGAGGGTTCATGGGAGTTTGCCCAACCGGTTCACATGTGTTTTGTGGACCTGGAGAAGGCATTCGACTGTGACCCTCGTGATGCCCTGTGGGGGGTGCTCCAGGAGTATGGAATCAGGGGCCCTTTACTAGGGGCCATCCGGTCCCTGTACGAGCGGAGCAGGAGTTTGGTCCGCATTGCCGGCACTAAGTCGGACCTGTTCCCAGTGCATGTTGGACTCCGGCAGGGCTGCCCTTTGTCACCGGTCCTGTTCATTACTTTTATGGACAGGATTTCTAGACGCAGCCAAGGGCCGGAGGGGGTCGGGTTTGGGGACCAGTGGATTTCGTCTCTTCTTTTTGCAGATGACGTGGTCCTTCTGGCCCCCTCTGGCCAAGACCTACAGCATGCGCTGTAAGTCTTGTGGCTTGTCCTCTTCAGGTTGGAGGGGAGTTCCTGCCTCAAGTGGAGGAATTTAAGTATCTCGGGGTCTTGTTCACGAATGAGGGAAGAATGGAGCGGGAGATCGACAGACGGATCGGTGCAGCTGCCACAGTAATGGGGGCGCTGTGCCGGTCCGTTGTGGTGAAGAGAGAGCTGAGCCGAAAAGCGAAGCTCTCGATTTATCGGTCGGTCTACGTTCCTACCCTCACCTATGGCCATGAACTTTGGGTCATGACCGAAAGAACGAGATCCCGGATACAAGCGGCGGAAATGAGCTTCCTCCGTAGGGTGGCCGGGCACTCCCTTAGAGGTAGGGTGAGGAGCTCGGCCATCCGGGAGGGGCTCGGAGTAGAGCCGCTGCTCCTCCACATCGAGAGGAGCCAGTTGAGGTGTCTCGGGCATCTACACCTTCCTCAGGAGGTGTTCCAGGCACGTCCCACCGGGAGGAGGCCCAGAGGACGGCCCAGGACACGCTGGAGGGACTATGTCTCTCGGCTGGCCTGGGAACGCCTTGGGCTCCCCCTGGAGGAACTGGAGGAGGTGTCTGGAGAGAGGGATGTCTGGGCGTCTCTGTTGAGTCTGCTGCCCCCGCGACCCGGTCCCGGATAAGCGGAAGACGACGAGTACGAGTACGAGTAAAAAGTAACAGTAGCCCAGCATAGAGATAAGAAATAAACCAATGTTTTCTGAATGCTGTAACCTTATGTCTTACGTGTCAAAGCTGTATTGTATACAGTATATTGTCATTGTTAGGATTTAAGATACCTCATGTTTCCAATGCAAGGACAATATCTAATCTGTGATTGTATTTTTGTTTACTTGTTAGACCTGTCTTTTAGATGCCTTATATTAATCCACTAATGCCAACAGGATTTCCAGTGGGGCCCAATGGTATTGAGAGGTTGTCACTACAGACTGCCTGTGAAGTTCTATGTGGTCACCAGGTAACAGAAACAAATTTAAAAGCCCTTTAGAGTGATATACCACAGATTTATGTTGGCCTTTATGTTACATTATATAGTTTTCCATTGATTTTCCTTTAGAGTTTCTATGACAGAATAAATACACCTTTGACATATCAAATTTTATTCATTTGAATTTTTTGGTCGCATGTCCAGCAGTCTGTTGTTACTGTCATGATCGTGTGATTGAGTCTAATTTAGATTTTTTTTCCTATGATACGTTCCCTTATTGAACTGCATGGTGGTGCTGCAGGCTTGCACTGTTGCCTGCTGTGTTGAACTTGCATATTATCACTCATAGTCGTCAAGGCAGATGGTTGTTTGTCTCCCTTCCCCCGTAATGATCCTGCAATGGAGTGCTGATATGTGATTATATGACTGTGTGATTATTTTGTGCTTTTGTACCTGACCTTTAGGATACAAAAAGGTGCCATTTGGCCCAAAGAACTTGGTACCGTCCATGTCAAGTCTACCCATTTTGGGGGCGATTTGTTCCTAATAATTTAAAGCAGTGGTCTCCAAGGTTTCTGTCACGCTGCCACAATCGGCAAGTTGAAAATACTCACAAGCCAAAAAATATTACTTCTGTTATTAAAAAAAATTTGACATTTTTTTTCATGCTCAACAATAAACTAAAGATGCAATATATATGAATTAATCCAACAAAGCCGTTAGATTTTAATTTTGTTGAAACAGGGATCTGTACGTATTTTAAAACCGAAATATAAAAAAAAAGATCTTACATGTTTGCCTGAATAAAAGAAAAGCATACCAATTCTCAGATTTTTGAGGTAGATTGTTTTCTTGGTCTAGAAATGGGAAATGACCCAAAGTTAATGAATAAGTGCACCCAAGTCTTTTTCTTAGTAAAGGTCGCTGTTCACTAGGAAATTAAAATGACAGCAAAAATCATGGTTAATAAACGACAAATGTTTCATGTGTAACCTGAAATTTTTCATTTTGAGATTTTAATTTGTAAGTAAATAATTGCCCTAAAATATCCTTAAAAGTGTCCATCTGTGGCCTGTGGTGGCAGGAAAATTCTGCAATTTGGACCCTCAAGATTTAAAACAAAATGTATAATCCACTCTAGCAAAATGGGGTGAATCTAGTAACTCTTACCAGTTGCTCATAGTTATTTTACTTTGTTCAGTGGTCATAAAGGGCCATTTTTCATGAGAATCATGAATAATAAAATTCAGGTATAATATAAAATCTGATGAAAATATAAAATTAGATTTAATACTACCTGAAGTTAAAACATTACTTATCACTATAATTTACCCAAATATTTAACTACCAAGAGAATTAAACTGAAACACAATTATAATGGAATAATTTATTTACAGGTAAGAAATGGCAGTAGCTTGGGCAGAACGTTTGGGGCCAAAATGGGGTACTGTCAGGAAATGGGGTTGTTGGCTCTGTTCTCTGTTCTGTTGGTTCTAGTTCTGCAGATTCTCCACCAGAGGGCTTTCTGTAGTCATCTGCTGGGCTGGGCGTGTCATCTCCTGCTGCACCTTCTCGCAGGTGCACCTCATTGAGTGCAATCAGCCTCATTCTACTGGCAGCATTAAGGAGCAGGAACCCAGTCACTCTTTGCCTGAGTGTTAACCATCACTGGTAATGTCAAGCCTCCTTCTGAGCATTTCCCTGAGCATTATTCTGAGCCTTTTTTGTGAACCAACCTGAGCATCTTACTAGAATCTTCTGATCTTTCACCTGAAGAATCAACAGTCATCCTTGTATCTCTCCTCTCCTGAAGGTATAACCCTAGTTCCAGTTCCTACGTGCAGTTTCTCCTGTGAACTTACCTCCGCCATTACAAGGACCTCCGTTGTTACCTGGATCACATTCCCACAACTGGCTTCCATCCCACTGACCAACCTATCCATCTTCGACCTCGTCTTCTGAACTACTTGTTCCTACCCAGCACCACTGCAATCTTCAGTACCTTCTGAATTTCACCAACGCTGTGGAACAAACATACCAATAATCTATTCATCAGACTCTCCGCTGTTAACAACCCCATCAACCACTCATCTTCCCCCTGGCGGACCATCAAACATCATCCAGCAAGCTCCTTTCTTCTTCCCTTCTCCATTTTCTGGATTCCCCTACTCACCAGTGTCTCTCTTTCAGAGCTCCCGGTTCTCCACGTCACCGTTTCCTCCCGGACCAGACTTTCTGCTGCACATTTACCCATTGTATTCAATAAATATCATTTAACTGATTCTGATTCTCCTGAAAGTTTTCCTACATGTGGGTCAGAAGCCTTAACAAAACAATGACAGAACACTCAGTCCAATCTGACCCAGCGGGAGCTCTCAGGAGTACCATCTCTGAACAGACGCCATCATCCAATCCCATGAATCCGTCCTCCGTTCCCTTTCTGAGCAGCAAACCGCCACAAACAAGGTACTCGAGCATTTAACTTCTGTTTTACAGTCCCTTTCTCCATCCAACAATCAGAACCCACAATGACCTCAAGAGGGAGCCACTGCTACGGTTACCAGATACAACTCTTCTTTCCCAACATCCCCTAACCTCGGAAAAATATTCAGGTGACATAGGCCTTTGCGGGGGTTTCCTTCTTCAGTGCACACAAATTTTCAGCTACTCTGCCCAGTCCTTCCCTTCTGATGATACTAAGATTTCCTATGTGATTTGATTACTTTGTGGAAGAGCTTTAAAATCTGCTGAAGCACGTTTCCAGAGCTATCCAAGTTCTGGTGTTACTTTTCAAGTATTTATACAGGAATTCAAGTTGACTTTTGAGAGCTTTAGAAACTAAGACAGGGTCACAGGACAGTAGCTGATTTTGCCATTGAGTTCTGTACATACGCTGCTGGCTTGACTTGGAACTCTGGTGCTCTCAAAAGTGAAGTGCATTTTTTCATGCTCTCAGTGACAGTATTAAAGATAACTGGCCCTAGTGGATGAACCTTGATGCTCTCATCGCCTTTGCTATTCGGATAGACAGAAGACTGAAGGAAAGGACTAGGGAGAGAAGTACCCGCAGACCTGTTCCCTCGCTCAGTACTAATCCATCATCATCTCCTTCCTCCACAGTGCAGCCACCAAGGACTGCATCCTCACCAGAACCAGAACAAATGCAGGTCGATCGGACCCGTCTGACACCCGAGGAACGGCAAAGGAGGATACAGTCACACCCATAGGCGTAATTTGCGGGGGGATAGGGTGGTTTTGACCCCCCAATAAAATCACATCATTTCGATTTACAAAAAACATCTTACATTAATAACATGTCAATTTTCTTTATTCATGATAAATTTTGGGTACCACAGTAGCATGTTTAATCATCTGGTAATGTAACCCGCTCTCTCCCTGCAAAAACTTGGTATTGCCCAACCTGCTTTCTCTACCAAGCAGCGGCGTTGACCGTTTACTAGTGGAAGCAGCTGCTGGGCGGTGAGTGATTTAGGACACTGTGATTCTGGCTATTTGGGGATTACATATTGTTTTAAATAAGATCTGACTGTAATGAAGAGGTGGCAGAAATATTAGAAACCGTTTTGAACCCCCTCCCACACCCAATAAAGCACTTGGAAACATTTATTTATCGTTTACCGATTTATTGAACGATGGGTTAATAGTGGGTTTACATATTTAAACAGCAGCACATAGGCATTCAATGCGATAGTCCGTCCAACTGTGTTCAGCATCAAATACAAACAAATACATTATATTTTCTCCGTCAATGCAACCGAAATAATATTCTGTGAAGTTTACAATCTCTCATGTATCAGTGCTTGCGCAGTTTACATAAATACTCTTCTTCTCGCTGGTCTTCAAGACGTACATGCAGAGGAATGTACGCAATCGCCCCCTGCGGTCGCAGAATATGATGGGTCGCAGAATTTGGTGTTGCACCGCCACTTATTTTTTGCACTTAAAGCACTGCTTAGAGGTACAAAATACATCTATATACTGTCACACCTTCTACTTTTGAGTAGGGTTGTACACTTGAAAATAAGTGCCTAATCCCCCCAATGTTGGACCCAAAGTTACGCCTTTGGTCACACCAGTGGACTGCATATGGAAGTTTGGATCATTTCATCGCCACCTGCCCTACTCACAGCAAGAAACAACTCCCCAATAGGGTCCACCTGTGAAGACAGGGACACAGGTGGACCAACCTCACAATGATAACCATTGAACCACCATGAAGCCCGAGTATTTTCAAAGCTGGACCACCCCAATGCCTATCACCTTGTTCGCATTGGCCAGTGGGATGAATGGAAAACTCCCATAGGACACTTTGAATACCTAGTCATGCCATTTGGAGTCTGTAATGCCCCATCAGTTTTCCAAGCACTCATAAATGATGTACTCCGTGATTTTCTGAATATGTTTGTTTTTGTTTATCTTGATGACATACTAATCTTCTCTAGGGACTCCAAGAACCTGTCCGAACACAAGCGCCATGTCTCTCATTCTCCAACGCCTCCTCCAGAATCGATTACATGTCAAAGCAGAAAAATGTGAGTTCCACCAGTCAGCAGTCACCTTCCTGGGCTACATTTTCAAGTGTGGACAGGTACATGCAGACCCCATCAAAATCAAATCAGTCACTGAATGGAGTCCCCCTAAATCAAGAAAACAGTTACGATTCCTGGGTTTTGCCAATTTCTATAGAAGATTCATTCGCAACTACAGTCAGATCGCAGCACCTCATACATCACTCACCTCAACTAAGACACCTTTCACTTGGACACCAGAAGCCGAACAAGCCTTTCAGCAAGTCAAATATATTTTCTCTAAAGCATCCCTTTTAGTACAGCCCAACACCCAGAAGCAATTCATCCTGGAGGTTAATGCTTCAGATACGGGGGTCGGTGCTGTACTTTTCCAGCGATCAGATTCATATAAGCTTCATCCATGCGCCTTTTTCTCCCTTTGTCTCACCCTCCAGAACAGAACTACAACGTGGGGGACCAGGAGCTCCTCACCATCAAACTTGCACAAGAGGAGTGGCGGCATTGGCTGGACTGGTTTGGACTGACCACAAAAATCTGACCTACTTGCAATCTGCCAAATGTTTGAATCCCAGACAGTCACGATGGTCCCTTTTCTTCTCCTGGTTCAACCTGTCCATCTCCTACCGTCCCGGATCCAAGAATATCAAAACTAATGCCCTTTCTCAACAGTTTTCCCCAGATGATGACACCGCTGAACCTTCAACCATTCTACCCCCCAGTTGTGTCATTGGCTCGGTAACCTGGGAAATTGAGGACATCGTTACCCGTGGTCTCCACAGGCTACCCACTATGTCCCATCTTCTGCCCGTTCCCAAGTTATTCACTGGTTTCATACCCCCAGATTCACCTGCCATTCTGGTTCCAGTTGGACCATCGCTCTCATCTCCTGTAAGTTCTGGTGGCCATCCATTCACAAAGATGTCAAAGAATACATCCAAGCCTGTTCCATCTGTGCTTGCCACAAGACCCATAATCAACCACAAGCCGGATTGCTCCAACCCCTCACCATACCCAAATGCCCCTGGTCTCATATCGCCCTCGACTTCATCACAGGATTGCCTACATCTAGAGGTATGACCACCATTCTTGCTATAATTGACCGTTTCTCCAAAGCCTGCCATCTAATCTCTTTAGGAAAATTACCTTCAGCTCTCCAGACAGCAAAGCTCCTCATGAAACATGTCTTCCGCCTCCATGGAATCCCTGTAGATGTTCTGTCTGACCGTGGTCCTCAGTTCTCTTCTCAGGTTTGGAAACATTTTTGCTCGGCTCTAGGTTCAAAGGTCAGTCTCACCTCTGGTTATCAGTCAAACAGTCAGACAGAGCATCTAAACCAAGAAATAGAAGCCACTCTCCATTGCCTGACTTCATCCTACCCATCTGACTGGAATCAGTATCTCCCATGGATTGAATACGCCCACAACTCACAGGTATCTACCACCACCGGTTACTCTCCTTTTGAAGTCTCCCTAGGATACCAGCTGCCCCTCTTTCCATCTGATGAAAAGGAGATCTCAGTCACATCTGTCAATCATCACATCCGTCGCTGTTGTAACATCTGGACCAACACCATCACAGCCCTCAACCGCACTGGTGCTCAGAATAAGATTTGCCGACCGCAAACGCACACCAGCACCTGAATACCGACCAGGACAACAGGTCTGGCATTCTTCACGAGACATACCACTAAAATCTATGTCAAAGAAACTTTCCCGCAGATACATCGGCCCTTTTAAAATCCAATCCATCATCAGTCCCACCACAGTCCATCTTCAGCTGCCTCCCAGTTTCAAGATTCATCCATGTCTCCCAGGTTCTGTGGCTCTGTGTTCTGTTGTTTCCAGTTCTGCAGATTCTCCACCAGAGGGCTTTCTGTAGTCATCTGTTGGGCTGGGCGTGTCATCTCCTGCTGCACCTCCACGCAAGTGCAGCTCATGAAGTGCAATCAGCCTCATTATACTGGCAGCATAAAGGAGCAGGTAGCCAGAAACTCTTTGCCTAGTGTTAACCATCACCGCTAACGTCAAGCCTCCTTCTGAGCATTTTTCTGAGCATTTCCCTGAGCATTATTCTGAGCCTTTTTTGTGAACCAACCTGAGCATCTTACTAGAATCTTCTGATCTTTCACCTGAAGAATCAACAGTTATCCTTGTGTCTCTCCTCTCCTGAAGGTATAACCCAAGTTCCAGTTCCTATGTGGAGTTACTCCAGTGAACTTACCTCCGCCATTACAAGGACCTCCGTTGTCGCCTGGATCACATTCCCACTACTGGCCTCCATCCCACTGACCAACCTATCCATCTTCAACCTCGTCTTCTGAACTACCTGTTCACCCAGCACCACTGCAATCTTCAGTACCCTCTGGATTACACCAACGCTGTGGAACAAACTGACCAATAATCTATTCACCGGACTGTCCGCTGATAACAACCCCATCGATCACTCACCTTCCCCCTGACGGACCATCACACATCATCCAGTAAGCTTCTTTCTTCTTCCCCTCTCCATGGTCTAGATTCCCCAACTCACCAGTATACTTCACGTTGCTGTCTCCTCCCGGACTTGACTCTCTGCTGCACATTTACCCATTGTGTTCAATAAATATCATTTAACTGATTCTGATTCTCCTGAGAGTTTTCCTGCATGTGGGTCAATGACAATGACAGGTACAAATTGGCATTGATAAGAAAAACTGCTGATTTTTTATTTTTATTTAAGTGTATGTTGTGTTTGATTTTGTGTTAAGCTGCATACCAAAACTCTGTTCCAAAACTATTCATTAGTGTCAAAGTGGGCACATACTATCAAGTGTTCTTGATTGACAGTGAGATGTTTGCAGAAACAACATGTTACCATGTTAAGGAGCAGGTTGTTAGTATGGCTTATTGAACGATCCAGAAGGCCGTGACAGTAACAAAATGAACTTTTAGACCCTTCTACACTTATTGCCACCCCTTGTAAACATACAGTAAGTGTTAGGGTAAGTACATCAACAGTTAAGCAGAGGCAACTTAAGGTGACAAATATGTTGTTTCCTACTTTTTTGTTTTATCTTCAATCTATCCTTTAACATGTTAAAAGTGCCAAAATGAGCTACTCAATCAGAAGGAAAGGAATGAGTTCTCAGGAACTTTGGGCTTAGTGCCTTTGTCAGTAGTGTCCTGGAGGCTCAAGTGCTTCTGACATTTTCTGTTACACTGTGTTTGTATCAGTCCCTGAGTGTGTAAAGCAGTGACCTGACATGCCACTTTAATCAATATCATGAGAAAAATGAGAAACATTGACTCCTAATGTAATAATCTGAGACACCACATAGTAGTAACGCATTTTCCAACATTTGAATTTAACACTACAAGCTTTAAATATATACAAAGATACATGTATACACACACACATACATACATACACACATATATATATATATATATATATATATATATATAAAGATTCAGAAAAACGTTATGTGAGAAGACTGCACAGATTTCAGAAAAATGTCACAATAAGACACATGGAGGCGGTTTGTGGATACAATGAGGGCTGGACTGGAATGGGCAAATAAACCAGAGGGAACAAGTACGAAAGAAATCTAACATGGCAGTCAGAAAGAGAGTTGCTCAAATTAGCAAAAGTAGTTTGAGATAAGATTGGATGCAAAGGTTCTGTCAAACTGCTTAACTATTTAGTAAGATAAAATCAGAACGTATTTATTATGTTTATGATAAAGTCGATTTTCACAACAAATATAATCTTCAGGCACTTTACAAGATAAACAGGTCAGAATCCCCTCCAGTTATATAGACATATATTAGCAAATCAATACAGTAAAATCTATTCATAGTCAGATTTAAATTCTACGACATAGATTCTAATTTGATCCTAGTTAAAACACAGTGCACTTATCAAAAGTCATTGAATTTGCAGCAATCCCTTCTGTTAAGATGCCAGTGGAAAGAAATGGCTTTATTTTCACAAGGAGGAACCTTTAGTTTATTCAGACTTCAAACAGGACTACAAACACATTCAGTGTACTGTTAAGGCTGCTTCTGCTCATCCACATTTTTTAAATCTTGTTTTTTTCTGGAACCCTGCTGTGGAAATCCATACTTCATGATCCAGCTGAGATTTTGGGTTCAGGGTATATTCAGTTGTATCTTTAATAATATTTACATAGTGCCAATGCACAACAAATGTTGTCACAAGGCAGAAAACAAAATAAACCATTTAATTTAAATACAGAACAACAAATGGTCAATTTAAGTTGCCCCTAATAACGGATGTTTTTTAACTGTTGGGAATTTATTTGTCATATTTGAGATGTGCTGCTTGTGATGAATTCAACATAAACATAAAAGAACAAGTTTTGAATGTATCATACATAAACTTCCACTGCCTTATTTCTTTTTAACCTTGCTAAATAGCTAATTCTTTCCTCTGGGAACTCTTGTGTCTCTTTTGATGTCATCAACCCAAATACACATAAAGGAGAGTCAGCTGGGGTTTTTTCCCCTTCAGCATGCTTTTAAAATTTTAGTATCCAGAAGTGGAAATGTTCATTACCTATTGTTATTATTATGTCATTGAAAAAAACAACAACACTGAATAGTGTCTTTAAGACAAGGATATGGATAAGAAACATGTTACTCTCTTTGAAAGAGGTCACTTGGCTGCAACAACCTGATCTATGGGAATGTTTTTCATAAAAAGGACCAATTAGGGCCCGTTAAACAGAGAACTGCTCATGACAGCAGAGTAGGAAAACCCCAGCTGCCTTTTATTTAATTTCCCACCTGCCCTTCAGTTCAGTTTTATGGCCAGACTGAAACGGTCCTCATTATCGTTTGTCACAGGAGGGGGGAGCCCATGTGTCCAATGATAGAGTCCACCTGGACAAATAAACAGAGCTCCCCAGAGACAACGTGTGTGTCTGTGTATGAGTATGTATGATCCAAGCCTGCAAAGGCGACTCCCGGGCTAAAACACACTCACCTGCTTTCCCAGAAAGCTGTGAGCACCAGCAGGCAGATGAGTGAAGAAGCGCTCTCCCTGCTCCACATCGCTGCTTCTACACCTACAGCCTCTGGAATGAACAGAGCGGCTGGTTAATGAGACTGACGACAAGCCGGTGCAGTTATATAGAGGAAGGCCGGGTTATAGTACCCGATTTCTGGGGGAATCCCTCTTCAGCGGGCATCAAATAAATAAATAAATAAACAAACAAAAAGGGGGGGGGGGAGACAGAGACCGCATCTGGCTGCAATTAATATTCACTGGCACGTCCCACGCTTTCGTCGCCCATTTACCACAAATACAGGATCACTCCGCGTCACTGATTACACGGCGTCCCTAATTAGGTCGATAAAAACCATTACATGAAGACTTTACAAGAAGGAAACGGGGAGAAATACATTCAACATGGGCGACGATAAATGGAGCGTCTCACCTACGCTCCTTGCGTTTCCAGCGGTGATAAAATCGAAATAATTCAAATAAACGCGTCTGCCTGAAACATGCATGGGGCGAGGAGAGGGTCGGGGACTCACCTCAAGTGCAAGAAGTACCTGATCCAGCTGGAAACGTCAAAGATGCGCAGGAAAGTTAATAAGAATTCACCACTCTCCTCTGTTTGCAGGAGACTGTCCAAACGCACGCTTGTCACAGGAACAAAGCTGCGAGCATTGATAATTCATGGTCCCAGCCAACAAAAGGAATACTCCTCAGATGGTATTGTGCCTTTCATACTCTCCTAGGATTGAACCAAATAAATAGGCTTTCTATTAATTAAGAAAGCGTATAGCGGAGAACGAATGAAGAGCAATTACAAACAGAAGAAGGAAGGAGACGCAGGTGCTGGAGCGGGTCCTGGCATTAAATTGCGCTGCTCAGCATCCTCCTCAGCTCAGCTCGTTCAGCCGAGATGTGAATCGCGATAGACAAGAAGCAATCTCGGTCTCCCCTCATCGCCTCAAAAAACTACAAAGGAGACACACTGGGTCCTAAAGGTAGTCTGATTGGGTCACCTTCCTGCAGCCATCACAGAGAAATGTTGCGTGCCTGAATGCACGCACATGTCATACAAAATGTAGAGGCATGAACGTTGATTACCTTATGGCTAAATAGAAAAACTGCATACAAATAGACACGCTTCAGTGTATTCTTCGGTGTGTTTTATGTGATAGAACAACACAAAATTTAAGTTTATGTGGAATGATACAAGGTTTTCAACGTTTTTGCAAATAAAAAGTTCGAAAAGTGTTGCCTCCATTTGTATCTAGGCCGCTTTACTCTGAGACCCAAAGATGATAACACTGCAAACCTATACCAAGACATAGCTGTCCACCAAAAATGGCTAACAACAATTAGAGAGAAATTGGGAGGCTCATGGTAACGCTGGTGGAACTGCAGGTATACACAGCTCAGGAGGGAAAATCAGTTGATAGGACAACTGTTAGTCCGATACTCATTTAATCTGTCCTTAATGGAAGAGTGGCATGAGCAAAGTCATTGTCCTAAAGGGAGCCAATGGAAGTCCTGTTTAAAGTTTGCCACATGCCATTTATTGTAATGTCCAACTCTGCAAGTAGTGTTTTAACAGTTGTGTATCTTGTTCTGTTTTCCTTTTGCACTTCCTGTTTTGTTTTGTGCACCAATTTTCTGTCTTGTTTTCCAACCACTTCACTTCCTGAGATTCCCACCTGTAATCAGCTTCTTCCACACCACAATGTTGTCCACCTGTGTCTCACTGTCTTCCTTTGTTTGTTTGTCTTTTATTACCTCACCCTGTGCAGCTTCCCCTTGCCAGTTCATCTGGATACCTTGCTTGGATTGAATTTTTTGTGTACTGACCTTGGACTGTATTAAAAGATTACTGATTATAAGCCACTGTATTGGGTCTTGACGTTGAGTCCTCTATTCCTAGGGTACATACCAAACATGTGGATAAAGGTGCTCCAGCCTGACCAAATTGAACTTAGGTCCACGCAAAACACTATGGAAGAAAACCAGCACTGCACATGGCCCTTAACACGCCATCCCTACATGCCGGTGGCAACAACATACTGTGGGAATGTACTTGTGCACTTGTGGTTGTGCTGCTAGGAAATGTGGAAAAAGTTCAAGTATAAATATTTTTGCAGAGCATTGAGAGTGGATTATTGGATTTAATCTTGATCCCAAAAGTAAAACTGTAACTTGTAAAAGTGTAGGTTATTTTGGTTAACAAGCATGTGTGTGTGACATAAAATGTAAACTCAACAATAGAGCTAGTAGAGGTTCTATGAGGCACTAAGTGGACTCTTAATATAGGGACTCACCTTCAGTGCATGAGATTAGAATGGTCCTTAAATGTTTTGACTACAGTGAATAAACAGGAAGTTGTTTCTCTCATTAACTAATTTCCTCTTTGGCAGTCATGTCCAGTGAGCAGGCTTATGTTACAAATGTCATGCAGGAAGTTTAATTCAGTTCAATTTAGTTAACAAAAAATACTTTTATTCACAAATTTAAAGACATTCTCATTCTCACAGTTTGCCTGAAATGTTTTCCCAGTTAAGATGCACCCAGTATAAATGATAAGATTAGCTCTCATTAATCTATAGCTTTAAAAGATTTTAATTAGCATGAGTACAACTTGAGCATTAGTCCAGGCCAGCAGGGTACACTAAGCAGCCACAAGGTTCCCCTATTCCTCAGGCCATTTTCATTTTTTATCTCCTCAAGAAAAAAAAAAACATTATTTCATTATGCCCAAGGTGAAATGATAAAAAAAAATACAGATCTGTCTTTTTTAAACCACCGAATTATGGAAATTAGTCTTTCACTTGATTTTCTCAATTATTTGTCAGTCTTTATGCTGAAAATATTACCAGCAAATAGTGATTCTATGGACAGCTTTATTTAAACTTAAAGCCAACATTGTATTGTATTTTTGCATCTGTGTTTGTTATGATTCTGGCACGTCTGCTCTACCCTGTCTCCCTGGCTGCAATCAGCAGATTAGATGCACCTGGTGGCTGCTGCTGTGTAGTGCAATCTTTGGAATGCCAAGCACCTGTGTCTTCCCTGATATATACTGACTCTGACAAGCAGACGGTGCCGGATTTTTGAAAGCCATTGTGTGAGTAGATATCCAGCGTTCCTTCCTGTCTGATCATTGTTCTTGACCTTGCGTTGCTTTTTGGATTTATGCCTCTGCCTGTTCCCTGTAGAGGGTGACACGGGAGTGGATTTTCTCTCCTGTCCCATCCCGCTCCCACAGAAAAATGTCTTGTCCCATCCCAATCCCAGGCCGGCATAATGAAAAAAATCCTGTCCCGTCCCACTCCTGGTAAATTGACTCCCACTCCCATTCAGAACGACTCCCACTCCTGTGCAACTCCCATTTTTGTTTTCTTCATTTAGTCTTTTGGCAATTTCTTTCTTTGAAGGACCAGTTAGGTCCCTGTTTTTAGCTGTAGTAAAGGCCAGTTAAAGTAAAAAGAATAATAATGAAGAAATAATAAAATATTAAACAAGGAAACAGACCATGTCTATCTTAGTTGAATAAACAAAATGTACATAGTTGTATTTTACTCATTTATTAAGTGACTTTTTCCTTTGAACAATGACATTACTTTTATGTTTCAAGTTGCTGAAACGAAAGAAAAAGTCACCTAGTAAGAGAACTGTACTTGTTGAACAAAAGGCCAAAAAGGCATTACCTTCATAATTTAGAAACTGTACCTCAATGGTTCACAGCCCTGGTCCTCAGGGACCCCTTCCCTGCAAGTTTTAGACGTGTGTCTGATCCAGAACACCTGATTCATATTCTGACATGACCTCATATACAGGCATCAAGAATGGAGGGTCAAACTGGACAAAATTAATACAATAAAATCATCATTAAATAAATAAATGTTGTGAATGTCCCATAAGTGAAGTAAACGTAACATGAAAGAAATGTAACATTAAATGTGCCATTAAATTAAAGGTACCATTTATTTATTTAATACATCATTAGAAACAATAAATGTACCATTATATCATGAAATGGACTATTATGTAATTAAATATGCCACTGAATAATTAAGTATAATTTTAAAGACGACATGACGTAATTAGTGGTACACTTAATATTTAATGATGTATTAAATAAATTGTACATTTAATGGTACATTAAATTTTTTTCTATTTCACAACATATTTATTTAATATCTTCCTCGTCTTTCTACGAGGTCCACGATGGGACAAGGGGGAATTGTTTTCTCTTTTGTGTCCCCATGCAATAGTCTTTGCGTTATTTCGCAATACTTTGTGGGATAGTTTCCAAACCAGATAACTGCAAAATTGAAACAAACACTACACCTGTTTTGAGATTTATTGAGTTTTATTTTGAAATCAGCCTTAAATAAAATTATCTTCAAATGAGACTAAAAGACAGTTTATATCCACAAGCTGTCAAACAAACTACTGAACTCTGGACCATAAAACTGCACGAAACCACATCTGAGACACTTTATTTCCTTATTACTGCTGCATTTTGCACACCATTAGCGTTTTTGTTTTTATCGTGATTTGAACAGTTCTTCTTATCCTAAGCATTTTATCGCATTGTTTACTGCGTGTTAACCTGCATATGACAAATAAACCATATCAATGACATATCAGTGCTGTTTGTTTTATGAGCAGTTTGTCATCTGTGCTGTTGCTCCAAAATGCCGAACGCAAAAGTATTGCGTGGAGACGCAAAAGTAATAAATTTCCCCATGTCCCCTCACGGGCTTCCGTACCTTACCTCTTAAATCTTTAGAGCACATGCAGCAATTTTGTTGGTCAGATGAGACTTGACACATGATGGTACTTTTGGTTTGATGAATGAAGAGATGCAGGGCTGATTTAATCCAGAATATGTTTTACAAGTGTCCTTTAATCACTGGTGAACTTGATTACAACTAAACACGTTTTACAAGCAGCAGACTGCGTGTTAACACCGCTACATTCAACTCTCCTGAAGTTCGGTAATATTTGCGACTTTCCTGTCAGCTCTATGAGTTTAATAGATAAGTCCTTACTTCTGACTTTACGTTACAAATCCAATTTTACCACGTCCAGTTCTCCACCTGCGTTTGTTCCCTCCATCCTGAACGCAGGTGGAAAACATCGAGCAGAAGCACTGTTGGCTTGTGGGTCGTGTAGTTCGTTTGACTCACATTATAGTATAGGCTTCTTGGAAAAAAACTACACAATGGCGGCGTCGATCCAAGTTTTTTTTTTCTTAAAGTTTATAACAAAGTCTCAGTTTACATTTCCAAGGACAATTGATCCTAGTTTATTTTCCCTCCTATTAGTTAGCTCCCGCTCCCGTCTGCTCCCGTTCATTTTTTATCCTGTACCGTCCCAATCACGGGATCTTTACTGATGCTGTCTCCCGTCCCGCGGGTTTCCCGTGGGAATCCCGTGACCCGTGGGACTCCCGAAAAAATGTCAGCCTCTAGTTCCCTGTCGGACTATTTGGATTTTGGTTGTCGACCTTGTTTCCTGCATCTGGTTTATGCCTCTGCCTGCCTCTTGCCTGACGCCTCTTGTTCCGATCGTTGACCCTGTTTCTGTCCTCGGATTATTGAGCCAGCCTAGCCCTCGGATTATTCAGCCTGGAGTCACTTCTTACCTGTGCTGTGGAGATCACTTCCTGCCCTGCCGCCCACTGAGGTTTCCCCTCTGGGTTTCAAGTTCCACTCAAGACAAAAGCAGGTTAGTGACTTTTCTGATCCCTGCAAAATCTGGAGAGACTACAAGTCACTAATCCCTCTTTTTGCCTCAGTGATTCCTGAAAGCTGTGAGGAGTGTTACCTGTGTGATGTTTTCCTGTGGCTGAATAAACCTTTTAAACTTTCAGTACTGTGTCTGGCTGAATCTTGGGTCCGCCTTTTTCTGATTCATAGCAGAAAAATCTGGCCAAAAATGGACCCATCGCCAGCACAACAGTGGCGTACCCACGTTGATGAGGCCCTTTCCTGGTTGGGTTCCGGCTTGGAGGAAATCATTTCCACATTACGTTCTGGCAATCTTGTCTCCGAGCCGCCACCGTCACAAAAGGAGCCACGCCTATCTCTGCCTGAGATGTTCAGGGGAGACCCAGACCAGTGTCGAGCTTTCCTAACTCAGTGTGAAATTGATTTTGAGCTTCAGCCGTCATCCTTTCCCACTGAACGTTCCAAGGTGGCGTTTGTTATATCTCTGCTGGCAGGAAGGGCGAAGCAGTGGGGGACTGCTGAATGGCAGAACAGGTCTGCATCTTGTACCTTCTATGAAACTTTTTCCAAGGAACTCATTCGAGTTTTTAACCCTGTTCTTCCAAGTCATGAAGCCGCAAGAGGCTTACTGTCCCTCAAACAGGGTGATCAGTCTGTCTCGTCTTATATAATTGACTTTCATTTGTTGGCCGCAGATAGCCGTTGGAATGAGGCAGCACAGATGGATGCATTTATGCAAGGACTAAACGCAGACATCAAGGATGAGTTAGCGACCCGTGACTACCCCTCTTCCCTGAAACAACTCGAGGACCTGGCTGCTCACATTGACATTCGGCTGGCAGAGAGAGGGAGGGGGAAGCGACATGAGGAGGGTCGCTCCTCATTAACTCAGGGTCCTACACTCTGGCATGAGTGAAGGAGTCGGTCACTTCTCACTGAGGAAAATGAGGATTGTGAGCCCATGCAGTTGGGCAGAACCAAGATTACCCCTGAAGAGAAGGATCGTCGGAGAAGATTCAAGCTCTGTTTTTATTGTGGAGAGAAGGGACATTTAGCACTCAGGTGTCCACTAAAAGGACAGGCTCAGCAGAGGAAGGGAGTTTTCTACTGAGCCGAAGTCAGCTAACTGCCTCCTCCTTCTTGTTTCCTGCTCATTTTCGAACCTCTTCCATCTCTCTCCAGGGGGCCGTGTTTATTGATTCAGGGGGAGATATTGAATTCATGGATGAAGCATTCACCATTAAGAACAACATAAAGCTCATTCTGTCAGCTGACACATGTAAAGTGCTAGCATTGGATGGTCACAGCATGAACAATTCACACCTCAGGACGGAAGAGATTACCTTAACAGTTGGAGGTAATCATCAAGACAATGTAACCTTCATGATCATAAATTCACCTGAACTTCCTGCTGTCCTAGGGGACTCCTGGTTGCAGAAACACAACCCTCACATTGACTGGAAGAGAAAAGAAGTTCTGGGTTGGTCTGAGTCATGTTCTGCTGACTGCCTTTTGTCTGCTGCTACAGAGGTCATTGTGGAGAATGAGGTTGAGGAGACCTATCCGGATTTATTCAAGGTACCTCAAGAATACCATGATCTAAAGGAAGTATTTAATAAGATTAACGCCAAGAACGCTCTGGCTCATGCTGTTCATTTGGCTCGTCATGACTGTGATCTGCTCAGAGAGCAGTACGAGGAGGAGCAGGAGGCCAAAGCTGAGCTGCAGCGTGCTATGTCCAAGGCTAACAGCGAGGTGGCTCAGTGGAGAACCATGTATGAAACTGATGCCATTCAGCACATTGAGGAGCTTGAGGAGGCCAAGAAAAAGCTTGCCCAGCGTCTTCAGGATGCGGAAGAGTCCATCGAGGCCGTGAATGTGAAATGTGCCTCTCTGGAGAAGACCAAACAGAGGCTACAGGGTGAAGTGGAGGTCTTGATGATTGACGTGGAGAGAGCTACTGCTCTGGCTGCAAACCTGGACAAGAAGCAGAGGAACTTTGACAAGGTTCTTACAGAGTGGAAGCAGAAGTATGAAGAGAGTCAGGTCGAGCTGGAAGGAGCTCTGAAGGAGGCGAGTGCTTTGAACACAGAGATGTTCAAAATGAAAAATTCCTATGAAGAAGCTCTGGGCCACCTGCAGACCCTGAAGAGGGAGAACAAGAACCTGCAACAGGAAATAAGTGATTTGACTGAGCATAATGAACTGGAGAAGGGTAAGAAAACTGCAGAGAATGAGGTCAGGAGCAGGAACGATGCCCTAAGGTGCCAAAGAATATGGAGAAAGGCCAGGAGGTTGATGATCAGAATGTCACTGATTCAGTCAAGAACGGCCAATCGGAGACGGCCCCCTGCCCCTAAGTACCAGGTGGGGCAGAAAGTTTGGGATCTCCGCCAAAGACCTCCCATTAAGGGTAGAATCCCGGAAATTAGCACACCGATTTGTTGGACCTTTCCCAATCTCTAAGATCATCAACCCTGTCGCTGTACGACTGAGATTACCCAACTCCATGAGGATTCACCCCACGTTCCACGTTTCCCAGGTCAAGGCCTCCGTGGAGCCCCAAACTTTCAGTACTGTGTCTGGCTGAATCTTGGGTCCGCCTTTTTCTGATTCATAGCAGTGTTTGTGTGTGTGTGGGAGAAAGAGGATGGCCTTCTTGACACTGTGTTGCTAGGACTGTAAATTGCGATAGAAACAACGAGTCTTCCCCTCCTTGAACCGCCACCTTAACGTGGTGGAGGAGTTTGAGTGCTCAAATGATCCTAGAGGCTATGTTGTCTGGGGCTAAAATGCCCCTGGTAGGGTCTCCCATGGCAAACAGGCTCTAGGTGACGGGTCAGACAAAGAGCGGTTCGAGAATCCCTCATGATGACTACAGAATTGAGGCACGTGACGTCGCCCGGTACGGCGGAGCCGGGGTCCCACCCTGGAGCCAGGCCTGGGATCGGGACTCGTCGGAGAGCGCCTGGTGGCCGGGTTGCTCCTCGCAGGACCCGGCCGGGCCAAGCCCGAACGAGAGACGCAAGACCATCCCCCAGTGGGCTCACCACCTGCAGGGGGAACAGTGAGGGACCGGTGCAAAGAGGATTGGGCGGCGGACGAAGGTGGAGGCCTCGGCGGCCCGATCCCCGGATGCTTAGGCTGGCTCTAGGGACGTGGAATGTCACCTCGCTGGGGGGGAAGGAGCCTGAGCTGGTGCGGGAGGTCGAGAGATATCGACAAGAAATAGTCGGGCTCGCCTCCACGCACAGCGTGGGCTCTGGAACCCATCTCCTTGAGAGGGGCTGGACTCTCTTCTACAGGTCCTTCTCAAAATATTAGCATATTGTGATAAAGTTTATTATTTTCCATAATGTCATGATGAAAATTTAACATTCATATATTTTAGATTCATTGCACACTAACTGAAATATTTCAGGTCTTTTATTGTCTTAATACGGATGATTTTGGCATACAGCTCATGAAAACCCAAAATTCCCATCTCACAAAATTAGCATATTTCATCCGACCAATAAAAGAAAAGTGTTTTTAATACAAAACACGTCAACCTTCAAATAATCATGTACAGTTATGCACTCAATACTTGGCCGGGAATCCTTTGGCAGAAATGACTGCTTCAATGCGGCGTGGCATGGAGGCAATCAGCCTGTGGCACTGCTGAGGTCTTATGGAGGCCCAGGATGCTTCAATTGTAGCCTTTAGCTCATCCAGAGTGTTGGGTCTTGAGTCTCTCAACGTTCTCTTCACAATATCCCACAGATTCTCTATGGGGTTCAGGTCAGGAGAGTTGGCAGGCCAATTGAGCACAGTGATACCATGGTCAGTAAACTATTTACCAGTGGTTTTGGCACTGTGAGCAGGTGCCAGGTCGTGCTGAAAAATGAAATCTTCATCTCCATAAAGCTTTTCAGCAGATGGAAGCATGAAGTGCTCCAAAATCTCCTGATAGCTAGCTGCATTGACCCTGCCATTGATAAAACACAGTGGACCAACACCAGCAGCTGACACGGCACCCCAGACCATCACTGACTGTGGGTACTTGACACTGGACCTCTGGCATTTTGGCATTTCCTTCTCCCCAGTCTTCCTCCAGACTCTGGCACCTTAATTTCTGAATGACATGCAGAATTTGCTTTCATCCGAAAAAAGTACTTTGGACCACTGAGCAACAGTCCAGTGCTGCTTCTCTGTAGCCCAGGTCAGGCGCTTCTTCCGCTGTTTCTGGTTCAAAAGTGGCTTGACCTGGGGAATGCGGCACCTGTAGCCCATTTCCTGCACACGCCTGTGCACGGTGGCTCTGGATGTTTCTACTCCAGACTCAGTCCACTGCTTCCGCAGGTCCCCCAAGATCTGGAATCAGCCCTTCTCCACAATCTTCCTCAGTGTCCGGTCACCTCTTCTCATTGTGCAGCGTTTTCTGCCACACTTTTTCCTTCCCACAGACTTCCCACTGAGGTGCCTTGATACAGCACTCTGGGAACAGCCTATTCGTTCAGAAATTTCTTTCTGTGTCTTACCCTCTTGCTTGAGGGTGTCAATAGTGGCCTTCTGGACAGCAGTCAGGTCAGCAGTCTTACCCATGATTGGGGTTTTGAGTGATGAACCAGGCTGGGAGCTTTAAAGGCCTCAGGAATTTTTTGCAGGTGTTTAGAGTTAACTCGTTGATTCAGATGATTAGGTTCATAGCTCGTTTAGAGACCCTTTTAATGATATGCTAATTTTGTGAGATAGGAATTTTGGGTTTTCATGAGCTGTATGCCAAAATCATCCGTATTAAGACAATAAAAGACCTGAAATATTTCAGTTAGTGTGCAATGAATCTAAAATATATGAATGTTAAATTTTCATCTTTACATTATGGAAAATAATGAACTTTATCACATTATGCTAATATTTTGAGAAGGACCTGTACTCTGGAGTGGCCCGCGGGGAGAGGCGGCGGGCTGGTGTGGGTTTGCTTGTTGCCCCCCTGCTCAGCTGTCTCGTGTTGGGGTTTACCCCAGTGGATGAGAGGGTTGCATCCCTGCGCCTTCGGGTGTGGGAGAGGTCTCTGACTATACGGGCCGAGTGGCCTTCTTGGCGTCCCTGTCGGGGGTGCTGGATAGTGCCCCTCCTGGGGACTCCATTATTCTGCTGGGGGACTTCAACGCCCACGTGGGAAACGACAGTGACACCTGGAGAGGCGTGATTGGGAGGAATGGCCTCCCCGATCTGAATCCAAGCGGTGTTTTGTTATTGGACTTCAGTGCTAGTCACGGATTGTCCATAATGAACACCATGTTCAAACATAAGGGTGTCCATCAGTGCACTTGGCACTAGGATACCCTAGGCAGGAGGTTAATGATCGACTTTGTTGTCGTATCATCAGACCTTCGGCAGCATGTTTTGGACCACTTGGGTGAAGAGAGGGACTGAGCTGTCCACTGATCACCACCTGGTGGTGAGTTGGATCCGCTGGAGGAGGAGAAAGCCGGACATACTTGACAGGCACAAGCGCATAGTGAGGGTCTGCTGGGAGCATCTGGCGGACCCCTTGGCCAGGGATGTATTCAACTCTCACCTCCGGGAGAGCTTTGACCAGATTCCGAGGGATGTTGGAGACATAGAGTCCGAATGGACCATGTTCTCCACATCTATTGTCGATGCTGCTGCCCGTAGCTGCGGCCGTAAGGTCTGCGGTTCCTGTTGCAGCGGCAATCCCCGAACTCGGTGGTGGACACCGGCAGTAAGGGACGCTGTCAAGCTGAAGAAGGAGTCCTATCGGCTGTGGTTGGCTTGTGGGACTCCTGAGGCGGCTGACGGGTACCAAGCGTGCCGCGGCCCGGGCGGTGGCAGAGGCAAAAACTTGGACCTGGGAGGAGTTCGGTCAAGCCATGGAGAAGGACTACCGGTTGGCCCTGAAGCCTCAGGAGGGGGAAGCAGTGCTTCGCCAACACTGTTTACAGTGGGGGTGAGGAGCTGCTGACCTCGACTGGGGACATTATTGGCCAGTGGAAGGAGTACTTTGAGGATCTCCTCAATCCTGCCATCACGCATTCCCTGGTGGAAACAGAGGCTGGGGACTCGGGGTTGGACTCTTTCATCATCCAGGCTGAAGTCACCGAGGTGGTTAAAAAGCTCCACGGTGGCAAGGCTTCGGGGGTGGATGAGATCCGCCGTGAGTACCTCAAGTCTTTGGATGTTGAGGGGCTGTCATGGTTGACACGCCTCTTCAACATTGTGTGGCGGACGGGCACAGTGCCTTTGGATTGGCAGACTGGGGTGGTGGTCCCCCTTCATAAGAAGGGTGACCGGAGGGTGTGTTCCAACTACAGGGGGATCACACTCCTGAGCCTCCCTGGTAAGGCCTACGCCAGGTTATTGGAGAGGAGAGTCCGGCCGGCCGTGGGACACTGGACCAGCTCTATACCCTCTACAGGGTACTCGAGGGTTCATGGGAGTTTGCCCAACCGGTCCACATGTGTTTTGTGGTCCTGGAGAAAGCATTCGACTGTGTCCCTCGTGATGCCCTGTGGGGGGTGCTCCAGTAGTATGGAATCGGTGGCTCTTTACTAGGGGCCATCCGGTCTCTGTACAAGCGGAGCTGAAGTTTGGTTCGCATTGCCGGCACTAAGTCGGACCTGTTCCCGGTGCATGTTGGACTCCGGCAGGGCTGGCCTTTGTCACCGGTCCTGTTCATAACTTTTATGGACAGGATTTCTAGGCGCAGCCAAGGGCCAGAGGGGGTCTGGTTTGGGGACCAGTGGATTTCGTCTCTTCTTTTTGCAGATGACGTGGTCCTGCTGGCCCCATCTAGCCAAGACCTACAGCATGCACTGGGGCGGTTCGCAGCCGAGTGTGAAGCGGCTGGGATGAAGATCAGCTCCTCCAAGTCCGAGGCCATGTTTCTCGACCGGAAAAGGGTGGCTTGTCCTCTTCAGGTTGGAGCGGAGTTCCTGCCTCAAGTGGAGGAATTTAAGTATCTCGGGGTCTTGTTCACGAGTGAGGGAAGAATGGAGCTTGAGATTGACAGACGGATCGGTGCGGCTGCCACAGTAATGGGGGCGCCGTGCCGGTCCGTTGTGGTGAAGAGAGAGCTGAGCCGAAAAGCGAAGCTCTCGATTTACCGGTCGGTCTACGTTCCTACCCTCACCTATGGCCATGAACTTTGGGTCATGACCGAAAGAACGAGATCCCGGATACAAGCGGCTGAAATGAGCTTCCTCCGTAGGGTGGCCGGGCACTCCCTTAGAGATAGGGTGAGGAGCTCGGCCATCAGGGAGGGGCTCGGAGTAGAGCCGCTGCACCTCCACATCGAAAGGAGCCAGTTGAGGTGGCTCGGGCATCTATACCGGATGCCTCCTGGACGCCTTCCTCGGGAGGTGTTCCAGGCACGTCCCACCGGGAGGAGACCCCGGGGAAGACCCAGGACACGCTGGAGGGACTATGTCTCTCGGCTGGCCTGGGAACGCCTCGGGATCCCCCCAGGAGAGCTGGGAGAAGTGGCCGGGGAGAGGGACGTCTGGGTGTCCCTGCTTAGGCTGCTGCCCCCGCGACCCGACCCCGGATAAAGCGGAAGACGACGAATACGAGTACGAGTACGAGTACGAGTACGAGTACGAGTACAATCAGTCTTTTTTGAGACCTATTATAGTGGCAGTGTTTACAGCTTCGCCATGTATTTTTCTGGCTCCCCTCAGTTATGAAACACAAAAAAGACAAAAAACACTGAAAACAAAATGTCCTGATTATGTTTGGAAATAGCACGCTTATTACTGTTTTTTGGCTGATTTCTGACATCTTATTCCAGGATTTGGAAGCTCTTCTTTCAGGAACACATCGTACCATAATCAGCATGCCTTCATGCATTCTTCTGACGCATACCGTCACTTTGCATCTCTTACATAATACAAGTTTAAATTAATTATTCACAGAGTTTCTTTTGTACAACACAAATTACTCATCTTGATATGTGTTTACCTCTTTCCATCTTACCTGCAGTTCACAATTCTATTAGCATCTTAATTTATCATAAATCCAGATTAGTTGGACCCAGAAATTAAAGCTAAAAGATGGTTAAAAGAGGGGCCCAGACAAACACTATTTTATAAATTTTTTAGCTGTCACAATGTTTGCAGTGAATTACAAAGAAGCAGAAGGATTATTTGAGCAGGAGATGAAGGTAGCAGACAATGCGCCACAAAAGATCTTCCTGTGTGAAACCTATCTGTAGAACAGAATTTGGTTTTTTTGGACAGAGTAACTGTATGATGAAAAATGAAAGTGTAAGAGTAGCAATCAATAAAATAACCATCACTAAAACCACTTTAATGTTTTTACTTTTTTACACCACTTTATTTTTGTAACAGGCAGTTACTCTGACTGGAAACTGTTCACAGGCTGCGTTTGCTGTATGTTTCCCACAGAAGGATCGCTCTTTCTGCTACATCCATCTCCTGTAAAAAATAATCATCAGCTTCACTGTAAATAACCACTTAAAGCCAATATGCCTGCCAACAGCCATAGCAGTTTATATTTTTGGCCAATAAATAGTTTCAACACTAACATTATAGCCATATTTAATATAAAATCTTGCATTAAGAATTATTCAGTATGTTTCTAAACTTGCCATTTGGTGGCATGTCTTAAAACACGATTTGGATGTAAATATGAAGAAATTAAGGCGTGTTTTGTGGAACATCAATTTTTAAAATTAAGTTGGTGTCCCGCTGCATCAAAACAAGGTACCTTCTTTTTGTGGCGACGTGACCATTGCACATCATTTCTTTGTTTCCTTTCTTAACAATGTGGGGATAAAAGTTCAAAGCCATGTGCACAGGCTGTAAACACCACCAAGGGATCAAATTACTATTAGAGGAATTAATCAGAAAGTACATCAGAAAGTGTTTGTTTTGCTGGATGGACAGAATCTTGATTGATGCAAACACAGCTTCTGCATTGTGTAGTGTGAGATTAAGTAAAATTACTGTGTCCTTGAATGGATATTTGCATAGCACTTGCATCAGTTTTGTTGCAGTTTCGCAGAAGTGGTGTACATGTAATACAGGTCCTTCTCAAAATATTAGCATATTGTGATAAAGTTCATTATTTTCCATAATGTAATGATGAAAATTTAACATTCATATATTTTAGATTCATTGCACACTAACTGAAATATTTCAGGTCTTTTATTGTCTTAATACGGATGATTTTGGCATACAGCTCATGAAAACCCAAAATTCCTATCTCACAAAATTAGCATATTTCATCCGACCAATAAAAGATAAGTGTTTTTTAATACAAAAAACATCCACCTTCAAATAATCATGTACAGTTATGCACTCAATACTTGGTCGGGAATCCTTTTGCAGAAGTGACTGCTTCAATGCGGCGTGGCATGGAGGCAATCAGCCTGTGGCACTGCTGAGGTCTTATGGAGGCCCAGGATGCTTCGATAGCGGCCTTTAGCTCATCCAGAGTGTTGGGTCTTGAGTCTCTCAATGTTCTCTTCACAATGTCCCACAGATTCTCTATGGGGTTCAGGTCAGGAGAGTTGGCAGGCCAATTGAGCACAGTGATACCACGGTCAGTAAACCATTTACCAGTGGTTTTGGCACTGTGAGCAGGTGCCAGGTTGTGCTGAAAAATGAAATCTTCATCTCCATAAAGCTTTTCAGCAGATGGAAGCATGAAGTGCTCCAAAATCTCCTGATAGCTAGCTGCATTGACCCTGCCCTTGATAAAACACAGTGGGCCAACACCAGCAGCTGACACGGCACCCCAGACCATCACTGACTGTGGGTACTTGACACTGGACTTCTGGCATTTTGGCATTTCCTTCTCCCCAGTCTTCCTCCAGACTCTGGCACCTTGATTTCTGAATGACATGCAGAATTTGCTTTCATCCGAAAAAAGTACTTTGGACCACTGAGCAACAGTCCAGTGCTGCTTCTCTGTAGCCCAGGTCAGGCGCTTCTGCCGCTGGTTTTGGTTCAAAAGTGGCTTGACCTGGGGAATGCGGCACCTGTAGCCCATTTCCTGCACACGCCTGTGCACGGTGGCTCTGGATGTTTCTACTCCAGACTCAGTCCACTGCTTCCGCAGGTCCCCCAAGGTCTGGAATCGGCCCTTCTCCACAATCTTCCTTAGGGTCCGGTCACCTCTTCTTGTTGTGCAGCGTTTTCTGCCACACTTTTTCCTTGCTACAGACTTCCCACTGAGGTGCCTTGATACAGCACTCTGGGAACAGCCTATTCGTTCAGAAATTTATTTCTGTGTCTTACCCTCTTGCTTGAGGGTGTCAATAGTGGCCTTCTGGACAGCAGTCAGGTCGGCAGTCTTACCCATGATTGGGGTTTTGAGTGATGAACCAGGCTGGGAGTTTTAAAGGCCTCAGGAATCTTTTGCAGGTGTTTAGAGTTAACTTGTTGATTCAGATGATTAGGTTCATAGCTCGATTAGAGACCCTTTTAATGATATGCTAATTTTGTGACAGGAATTTTGGGTTTTCATGAGCTGTATGCCAAAATCTTCCGTATTAAGACAATAAAAGACCTGAAATATTTCAGTTAGTGTGCAATGAATCTAAAATATATGAATGTTAAATGTTCATCATGACATTATGGAAAATAATGAACTTCATCACAATATGCTAATATTTTGAGAAGGACCTGTATATCAGAAGTTGCAAAGATCGTGCAACTACATTTTTTGCCATGGCCAAAACATGTGAGGCAGCTGGTAGCAGGTAGCTTGTGATCAAATTGTTGCTACAGTGCTAAAAATCCATGTAAAATAATTATCTGTCAAATTGATCATACAGTAGGTCAGCAAACATCAGATATAGCCACTCCCCTGTTGTCCCCCTTCAGCACCTCAGGGGAACTAATCTTCATTAGCACAGACAGAATGACTGCATACTGTAACATGAGTATAGTTAAAGTTATTTTTAAGTAGTACTTGATGATTTTGTAGCAGTGGTACATGAGTGTCACAAGTTGGAATTTTTCCAAGTATCCAAAAAATCTTTGGCAGCCTGGCTTAGATGGTGATCAAACTGTGTATGTAATGGTGTCAGATGTTTAGCAAGGTGATGTTTATGTTAAAAATGCTGCACATTTTTCAACAAACGTAGGGCAGATACACTATAGTTTGCATGGGCATAACATTGGTGGAAAGCTATTTGGGGTTCAAAATAACACATAGGTGACTTATATTCCTTTAGCTGTTTATTGTTACTCAGGATTATGGAGGGCTGGGGTCTATCTCTAGCAGTCAATGGGAGAGAGATGAAGTACTCCAATCCATCATGGGCCCAATACATACCACAAGCAATCATTCACTCAGACATGCACTTATACGAAGGGTAATTCATAATCTTTAATGAACCTTTCATGCATGTCTTGGGACTACAGGAGGAAACCGGAGTACCAACAGAAAACACATGCATGCGTGGATCAAACATGCAACCTGCAAACAGAAAGACTACAGGGATTTGAACTCAGGAACGTTTTGGTGTAAGCCAACACTGCAAACAGATGAAAACAGACCACCACTCAACAGTCATTGCCTCCCTTTGCAAACCTTCAGCAAGAGGGTTGCTCCATTGATCTCACCAGCCAAAATCAATACCTGTGTGACGAATGATGAATGAGACAGGTCATCTTAGTAATAGTGGCACTAAGGCAGTTTGTCAAATCCAGCAAAACAGGAATCTCATTAAGCCATTTTTGCATGTATATTTCCTTTTCCTTTAAGCTGCGGACCTGGCCTTTTGGGTTCCTTAATCTTACACCACGTTGCACATTGCAAGATGTTGCATCATGCTCAGCGCACTGACAGGCATGAGTGTGTCCCTGTGACTGACAATGTTTGCTGATCAGGTCAGTGTAGAGCAATAGGAAAACAGCCACATGCTGAAAATAAGCAGCATCTCTTCGAATAATAAACAACTTATCTGTTTAAGATTACAGCGATCTACAGCAGGAGTGTTGCTGGTGTGAACAGTGAAATTGTTCTCCTAATGCAATAGATCTAACACGTAAAATCTTCTTTTTTTTTTCAAGGTCTGCTTTGAGTCATTTACCTTGGATTCAGGTGCACACTTTGTATGAGTACCACAGTAAGATATGTAAATCAGTCAATTGTTTTAATTAACGAAAGAATGAGAGCCACCAATCAGTTTTACTGCTGGCATTAACAACAAATTCATTACATCTAGCTCTGATTTGATAGACTGGTAACCAGTAAGCAGGAAGTGTTTTCGGCAGAGAGCAATAAATATTCAGGCTGAGCCAGGAAACATTTGTCTGCTGAGCGCCTGAGTTGGGGGGGGCACCTCAATAATGATGTAGTCATCAAAAACCGCAACATAAACAGGTGATTGTCGATTAAACCGGTTTAGTTATGAGGCTGTAAAATATGTAGATGCACCCATAGTCACGTGTTTACAATTAGCTGAGCTTTAAATCTGATGCAGAGCAGAGGTTAAAATGCAAAATGTCCATGTGGTGAGACATTGACTCACTTGCACACTGTCACACATGGTGTCTTCTATTGGACAAGCATGGCAATGCATCACACAGACTTGGAAAGAGATGAAACAGGTGACCGCTGTGGCTGGAAAAGGAGATCTTTGTAACCAGGGCTGATTTTCTGATTCCCAACTCACGGCAGCAATCTGACATACAGCTCAGATTTTTGCACTGATAACCATGCAAAGGAGTGACATCCAATATGCCACCTTTAATGTGATTCTAATAAAGGAGCATTTTCTAGTACCAGGTGGTTGCTCGATCATGGACACATTTCAGGAAGAAGCCCCCACCCACATCCCTTGTCTGTCATGCACCATGTTGATGTCAGCCTGCTTGTCAGCATGGCCTGATTCACTAATGCTGTAAATACTGAGTCGTTCTCTGGCCTGTTACCTCGGCAACAAACCATGCACGGCAGAAGAAAGATGTTGCGAGAGAAGAAATATGAGGAGCCCATCGAGGGGGTCTGGCACTCTTAAAGTGATAGGTCACCCTTTAAAGTCCCTATTCAAATTTTTAGAATTATATGAGCATGTAACGTGCGCAAAGCCTGTTGTTTAAAGTTATATGTCTTATGTGATAGACCTATAAAGGGTTAGGTGGAATTTAAAAGAAGGAAACGACTTTTAAATTCTTCAAATAAATGTATATAAAAAAGGAACATACTCTTTGACAATGTACAGTGCCTTTGCAAAACTGATCACACCCTTTAAACCTGTTCACAATTTGTCACATTAGGCTTTTATATTTTACCTCAACACAAAATAACATTTTATTGTGAAGTAACAAGAAATGGCTCCGTGGTTTTAAAGATTCTTTTACAAATAAGAATGTGAAAAGTGTGGCATGTGTTTACATTGAGCTTCCTTTACTCTAGAACACCTGAACAAAATCCAGTGCAGCCAACTGCCCTCAGAAGTCAGCCAGTAGGTAGGCTCCACTCGTGTGTAATTGAAACTCTATTAATGCAGCTGTTCTGGACAGCGTCATGAAATAAGGAACACACCTGTAGGCACATATGAAGTTGAGAATATTGTGTGTGTAGCTACACATACAGTACAGACCAAAAGTTTGGACACAACTTCTCATTCAAAGAGTTTTCTTTCTTGTCGTGACTATGAATATTGTAGCTTCATACTCAAGGCATCAAAATTATGAATTAATACATGTGGAATTATATACTGAACAAAAAAGTGTGAAACAACTGAAAATATGTCTTATATTCTAGGTTCTTCAAAGTAGCCACCTTTTTCTTTGATTACTGCTCCGCACACTCTTGGCATTCTGTTGATGAGCTTCAAGAGGTAGTCACCTGAAATGGTTTTCACTTGATGACATCTTCAACTCCAACTCCACAGCAATAAGCAAACTGAAGGGGGTCCTGATGGTTTACTGTTTGCTTACTCAGGTGGGCCAACAGGAGTCTCTCTAGGACCTTCATGATGTGGGATGTCAGGGCAACAGGTCTATAGTCATTGAGGACTGATGGGTGAGTTTTCTTTGGTACTGGAACAAGACAGGAGGTCTTCCACAACACCGGAACCTTCTTCTGGGCCAGGCTAAGGTTGAAGAGGTTCTGCAGAATCCCACACAGCTGCTCTGCACAGGCCTTCAGGACTCTAGGGCTGACATGATCTGGACCTGCAGCCTTATTCCTATTCAGTCTCTCCAGTTGTCTCTTCACTTGACTTCTTGAGACACACAGGTGGAAGGAGGAAGCAAAGGAAGCATCAGCATCTTCTGATATGGTTGAAGGCAAACATGTAGAAGCAGAAGGGTCTAGGGCTGAGGTGGAAGATAAAACTTGTGAGGTGTTACTGGACAGCTGTGGGTCCTGTGGGTCAAAGGAAGGTGGGATGTCTGTTTGGCTGTGAGCAGGAGAGGAGGATGCTGAGCTTGTTTCTGAACTGAACCTATTGAAGAATGTGTTCAGTTCATTGGCTCTGTCCAGACCTTTATTGGTCTGATCATCCTTCTGCTTGAAGCCTGTGATCTTCTTCATCCCTGACCACACATCTCTGATCCATCTCTGATTCATATCTTCTTTTCTTATAGTTCTTAAAGAGACATTGAATTGGCTACCAAACCAAAGCTTTACAAAACCTGGAGATCAGGGAATTCAAATCTTGTGTAGGTACAAATTTGTGCCAAAATAAAGTACATGCAGAAATGCCAAGTTGTACCGATACATATGTTATATACTACAACTCCAAGGAAAGTCTTAGGGTTGAGTTGTTTAAGATGGTAGAAATCCACTTTGAATTTGCCCTGCTGTTTGTACCTCTCAGCTTCCATCCTTTATAGGGATTTGTATTAAATTATCGAGTTTGAGATCACTCTTAGTGCTGACCATTGCAAGGAAGATACTCGGTACCCTTTATTAATGTAATCATTTAGGCATAGTATTTGTAAAGTCTAGTACCATGTAGTTATTCAAATCTGTTGTACTGTGTGTTGCTCTTTGTTGCTCTGCCTATTTTTATGGCTTTCATGTCTGTCTTGCAACAAAAAATATCTCTTATGTAGACTGCTGCAGTACCAACAAGGACCAGGTCAGTCAGGCCCAACATGGCAACATAAGGCTTATAGCAAGATAGGTACTCATATAAAAGCTGTCTGTAAGCTTGTCATCAGACAGGATTTATTGAGGGACATTTTGAAATCAAGTTGAGGAATATAGGGCGGACATGTTGACTCATGAAGGAGAAATCAAAAGGGAAAGAAGAACAGCCTCAGAGGTCACCACCAGGCCTTAAAACATTTAACATTTGATTGGCAGCTGCATTGCAGATGGAGTCAAGTGAAAGTTAATGTAGAGTTCATGTTGCGGAATGCCAGATGATCTCACTGTTACAAAAATCCCAAACCTGCCTACATACTCTCCCATCTTCTTTTTCTATTGATCCGAATCAGAAGCAGCCGTTATTCAATGGCACTATTTATGACCCAAGCTCTGTTGTTCCTGTTGCAGCAGCTTCCACTGCTACTAATTTCCCTCAGCTTACCATGGAAACTAAACCGATAGCAGCTCCTTGATCCTCTGTGCTCTGCCAGTCCTGCTGCATCTGCCATCTTCAGCTCCGGAGTTCCTACAATAATTCTTCTTTCATTCACAGCTAAATTTAACCGCCAAGCTCGTGTACAAACAGCAGAAAGCTGAAGCGTGGGCTCCAGCACCTGGTCTCCACTGTCACATGCTGGAAAACATCTCACAACGAAGGAGACTGGTGACAAATTAAGGCTGTATGAGCTTTCTTTGTGTCGTGTGATTGAAATTATATAGAAACTGCGCTTTTCATTAGGAATAATCAAACAGTTAAAGGTACGTAATGTTGGTGACATAAAGCTTGTGTTATAGACTTTGGGATTATTTGAATTAATCATTCTTTTGGGGAAATAAATGGCAGAAAACTTAAGTAACTGACAACTAAAATATGAAATATCCTAAGATAAATTTCAGCAGTACAATAAAACAATTCATAAAATTGCTATAGTCTTCTCTAGTCTTCATATAAACACACAGTATCTCCAATAAAGTATAATATATCAGTATATATATATATATATATATATATAGTATATGTCTCTGGTAGCTACTGCATTGCAAATATCCACCAGAACGTTCATAAAAACAAACATTCGTCTGGTGCACGCATAGTGTTACTGTGCTGGCAACTTACTTTTACAAAACCCATATTTGGATATTTGGGAATCAGAAAAGGAAATTGTGGCAAGTTTGTGCCAAATCCAAACCAATCGGCCATTTCATTTTGGCCATGTTGAGTCCACCCCCTCTGATCTACTTTGAAAATTTAGTTTCAGAGCAATAATCCTTTAAAAACAAACAAACAAGCAACGTAAACAGCAGCAAGAAAATGAAGGCTCATGAAAGGTGGGTACATTGTTCCACTGTTGCATCCTGATATTAAAATTACTCGAACCCAATCAACTTTCTTGGGTTTTTCTTCACTGTACCACGTCATGCTGTTGTTTGATTCAACATGCTTTAGTCCTTTGAAACCAACTGAACAGAACGACAAGTGGGTCTGAACCAGGGGTGTCCAAAGTGCGTCCCCCAACCACAATTCAAGGATGGTACAAATTTGGTCCACCAGCACTGAAAGAGATGGACCCTTATTGAAGGCGAAATTCTCACTAACAAATTAAAATCCTAAAATGCAAGATGTTAAATACAACCGATAGTGTTCATCTTATATTAACCTTGTTATCTGTTTTAATTTAAATTTTATATGAAATCATCATTTATCATGACAAAATACAGCAAGCATTTTTAAGAATGCGTTAACTGTCCATGTTGCAGAAAGTAGACAGCAAACCATTTAAATTCTAGACTGAAACAGAAAAGCAGCAGAGCCAAACAAACTAGGAAACTGTATGCCTATTTTTCAATGAGACAAATTAGTGAGATCCTTTCTATATTTTGGATCCACAAAATGTTTCATTAAGATATAGGCTATGTAGTTAATTGTTGAACAAGTTAAAAAAATTTAATTTGGGCCACATGGCAAAATATTCGAACTGGTCTACACATTATCCAGGAAGGTAAATGGAAACTTATTTTGTGCTAAATGGACTTTGTGATCTGCTCTGAAATATATCGGAGCTTCTATTAAGACTAAAATGTTTCATGTATTGACTATTTTGTTGCCTCATTTCAAGTTAATCCTCAGTGTTGACGTGATCATTTCCAGACTGATGAGTTTAATACCATCATTTAATTATATGTCATGTTGTAATTGTGTCGCTATTAGAATTTGATAAAAAAATCTCTCTTGATCCGTTACTTATATCATGCGCCAAGTGTTGTCACTGTACATGTGTCGTGGTCTTTTTTTACTCACTGAATTGTCCTAAAATGGTAAAAAGAAAATTTACTTAGCACAATTGCAAGTTCCATTATTTGTGTGATAAACTGTGAATAGCAGAATGTCATTTGAAGCAAATGGTTACATTCAGAATTAACTTTCTTATTACCCTATTTTCAAATAAGCTAAAGTGAAAAAAAATGATAATTTCTGCTTACAGTAGCTCATATTTGGTATGCAGAAATCACAGTAACAATATATGTCCAAAAGACACCTTGTTACCCTACTTAGACATATGGGAGAGTTTCTTATTTTAACCACTGTCTTATTCATATTCCTCCCGCAGTCTTATCATGTTTCTCTTGCTTACTTTTTAAAGAAACCACAGAACATGCAAAAGTATTTGCATGAGTTAGGATATTAAACAATATCTCAAGCTTTGAACACCTCACACATCCCTTTTCCACCAATGCGATTCGGAGCCCGTACCAGTTCCCGAATTTGATTTCTAACAGGTGACACATATTTCCACTAATGAAAAGGGATTCCATGAACTGTGGTTCAAGACGGGCACCACTGAACACTTGGTCCTTCTGTGTGAACCGCAACATCACCCGTGGGCGGGTCAAAGCTGCAAAGACAAAGAACCCGTATAAACATTATTTATATGTTTGCAAAAACACACTAAAAACACATTGCAAAACTACTCGTTTTTGTTACACACCCGGATGCTAAACATATGCAAATGATAACACTGTACATATTCTTGCATTCAGTCGCCGTCTCCTTTTCCATATTAACTGTAGTTTATGGATGTTCTCTTTTTGCATTAAAAGGAACATTATGCGCAGCTCAGTAAGGTCCGCTGTCTCGCTACCAGGCTGTGTCATGCCCACTGTTAATGACTCATGCTTGGTTCACAAAACTGATGGAAACACCCATCGGTGCTCAACAAAAATGCAAATTACAAAGTCACCCAAACCGAACTGGTTCAAAAATGAGAGTTCTTCCAAGGGAAAAACGCTAACAGAGGACTGTTCAATCTTCTGAAAATTATAAGAGCATGACAAAACCTACCAGGACATAGCAGTCCATCTACACTGACAGGTCAGCCAAGAGGCCCATGGTAATTCTGGAGGAGCTGCAGAAATCCACAGCTCAGGTGGGAGACTCTGTTGACAACTGTTAGTTGGGTACTCTACAAATCTGGCCTTTTTGGAACAGTGTCAAGAAGACATTTATTGTTGAATGAATTGTTTAATTGTGGAATTACTATTTAGAAGTCCTGTTTGTATTTTGCCACAATCCATGTAGATGACAAACATGTGGAAGAAAGCACTCTGGTCAGATGAGACGAAAATAAAATCTTTGACCAGCAGTTACACATGGTGGGAATGTTTTTATTCAGCAGGGACAGGAAAGCATGTTGAAGCTGATGGGAAGACTGATGGTGCTGAAAACAGGGCAATCCCAGGGAAAAACAAATCTTCCAGAAGCTGTAAGAGACTTTATACCTAGGTGGAAGTTTAGCTTCCAGCAGGACTATGACCCTAAACATAGAGTCAGAGTTTCAGTGCAATCATGTTGATGTGTCGACATGGCCCAGTCAAAGTCCAGACATTAGTCCAATTGAGAATCTGTGGCAAGACTTAAAAACTGCTGTTCACAGATGCTCTCCATCCAATCTGTCTGAGCTTGAACTATTTTTGAAAAATGAACAAGTACAAATTTCGACCTTTGCTGTACTAAGCTGGCAGACACTTGAAATAAAAGACTTGCACCTAGAATTGCATTGAAAGGTGATTCTATAAAGCACTCATGGGGGCTGAATAAAAGTGCATGCCACAATAAAAAAAAGGAAAATAAAGCCATGTATAATTTCTTTCTACTATTGTGAACATTTTTACAAGGCGCCTTGGGTTCTGCCTGATGCAAAAATGGCTAAACTACAGAAAAGCTTGTTACCATGACTTTATTCATCTTAAACGTAGCAGATATAAGGGTCATTTTTATTCCTTTTTTGTATTATGGCTTGCTCATATAGTTTATGCAAACAATTATTTTTTCAGTAGAAATAGACAGCAGTTGCTAACTGAAAATTCTTATAAAACATAAGGGTCATATTCTTATCTTTTAATATCACCATGAGCAAATATTACTCACCAAGCCAGAATCAAAAAGCCACATCAGCCCAGTTTTATACAGCCACTGATCACTGGTTAGAAAACAGTAAAACATTAGTGTTGTTTGTACACATCCTTCTTTTTCCTCTGGGTGGAAAATGGCCCTTCTTATATATCAAGTGATTGTCTGATGTGCAGGTCTAGTTTGTCATTTTATTGCTTATTATTTCTAAATTCTGATTGGTTTTATCATTGTAATTATTACCTGGAAGTCGATGGGAGAACAAGTATTTGACACACAAAAAACAAAAACAAAAAACAGAAAATCACATTGTCTGATTTTTAGGTAATTAATTAGCATTTTATTGCATGACATAAGTATTTGAAGATGGATCGTGGCTGGGTCTTCCAGCATGACAACAACCCAAAGCACACACCCAGGGCTACTCGTTTTTGTTACACACCCGGATGCTAAACATATGCAAATGATAACACTGTACATATTCACTGACTGGCTCCGTAAGAAGCAGCTCAAGGTCCTGGAGTGGCCTAGCTAGTCTCCAGACCTAAACCCAGTCAAAAATCTTTAAGGGAGCTGAAAGTCCGTATTGCCCAGCAACAGCCCCAAAACCTGAAGGATTTGGAGAAGATCTATATGGAGGAGTGATCCAAAATCCCTGCTGCAGTGTATGCAAACCTCGTCAAGAACTACAGGAAACGTCTGATATCTGGAATTGCACACAAAGCTTTCTGTACCAAATATTAAGTTTTGTTTTTTCTGATGTATCAAATACTTATGTCATGCAATAAAATGCAAATTAATTATGCATGCTTTGCAAGGGGGAAAACCTGCAAAATCAGCAGCGTGTCAAATACTTCCCACTGTATGTATATATATATATATATATATATATATATATATATATATATATATATATATATATACTTTAGTTATCAGGCTCCTCTCCTGTGGAACCAGATCCCAGTTTTAGTCCGTGAGGCAGACACCCTGTCTACTTTTAAGGCTAGGCTTAAAACTTTCCTTTTTGATAAAGCTTATAGTTAGAGTGGCTTATGTTATCAGGGAGGGAGCCTTCCTCCCTCTCTGTTAGTTGGAGTAACGGGGAGTCAGGTTTAGCCTAAACCGGCTCAGTTATGGTTGAGGTGCAGTCCGACAGAGAGAGGTATCCCAATCATTGTGGTTTTTAGTATAACAATGACCATCAGTGGGACCCTTTGTGAGGTGCCTTGAGACGACATTGTTGTAAATAAGCGCCGTTTAACTAAATAATCTGAACTGAAACTATCTGTGTAGTTATGCTGCTATAGGCTTAGGCTGCTGGAGGACATAATGACCACTTTCACCCTCTTCGCTACATTCTCACACTACTCTCCAATTTTGCATTATTTGCTGTTATTTCAGCTTTTAACTTTGTTCTCTCTTTTCTCTTCCTAGAAGCTACACCTGGCCTGGCTCTGTGTCTACCTGTGACACCTTTCTGGAGAGGGGCATCGTCCGAGCTTCTGCTGGCAACAACTTAATGCTCACCCTCTACCGATGATCCACATAGCCCTGTCTTTCAGTGTTTAACACTTTCTCTCTCCTAGACATGGCTACTGACTGAGCTTCTACTGTGACTAACTCTATGTGCTCTTTTTCAGACTCTATCCTTGAAAACTGGCTCAGAGTTTATCTGTTCTTTCTTTCTAGGTGAAACGACTAAAGGAGCTACATCCATTAACATTTACTTTTCCTTCCCATAGAAAGTACTCCTGGATCATTGTTTCTTTGTTCTCTTTGTGTCTCTGCTCTGTTCTCTCAAACCCACAGTTGGTCGTGGCAGATGGCCGCTCACACTGAGCCTGGTTCTGCTGGAGGTTTCTTCCTGTTAAAAGGGAGTTTTTCCTCTCCACTGTCGCTACATGCATGCTCAGTATGAGGGATTGCTGCAAAGTCAACACCAGTGACTGTCCACTGTCTCTACATGCTCATCCAGGAGGAGGGAATGCTGCAAGTCACTGACTGGATGCAATCTGCTGGGTTTCCTTAGATAGAAAAACTTTTTATCCAGTTTGAATAAATAACTAACTCTGACTGCACTGTTCAATGGTTAGGATTAATTGGAATGTATGTACATGTTGTGAAGTGCCTTGAGACGACATGTGTTGTGAAGTGGCGCTATATAAATAAAAACTTAATTGAATTGAATTTCATTTGCTCTTTAGAAATAATTTTGTTGAACCCATATTTTCTCTTGAACATGAACTTCACTTTTGCTGGTTTATTAAAACAAAACAACAACATGGAGTTTATCTAACATGTTTAATAAGGTTTCCTCCAAACTGGACGTTGGGACTGATAAATAAGACAGATGAAAAAATATTTTTATCCCCCATAGTGCCTGTCGGAATACAGTTCTATACAATCCTGCAGCTTGTGGTCACATAATTTCTGCATGGCATCAGAACTAATTACACAATAGATAAATAAATTTTATGTAGCTAAAAAAGCACAGCAACATTTTTTGCACATTTGTAAAATCATATGTACATCCCAAGGGGCTCAGGTTTATTAATATGGGTGCATTAAATGATGCTTAAATACATGAGTTAATGGAAAAGCTCTGTAATGAATCCTTTGGTGCTGTACTGGTTTTATTATAAAGCCCAGCTGAGATTGTGTACATGTGTTGATGCTTTCATGTACCTTATTGTTATGGATTTTTGGTTTATCTAATGTTGTAAAGATTGCTCTGCCTGGTGCTGAGAGTTTTATCATGATCTCTAAAAATCTCAGGTCCACATTGACGCAAACATTTACCAGGAGATAAGAAGAGGATTTCAACTGGAATCATGTGCTCCATTTACTCTGGGAGGTTTAATGATGAGTGGAGTCTGATCCAGAGAAGGTAAGAAAAGATAAGATAAAATAAATTATTCAAAAGCTCATTCTGAATTTAAATCATTTCATGTATGACTTTGGGATATTTTCAACACAATCCCTGTGACACCATCCATCCATGCATCCATCCATCCATCTTCGCTTAATCTGTGCAGGGTTGGCACTGGTGCCTATTTTCAGTGATCAACGGACACCCTGGGCAAGTTAGCAGTCTATACAAATGTACCTTCAAACTAAAAATGTAATAAGCATTAGGAAAAAATCTGTTTAGTTTTGGTTTAAATAAAATGTATAAAGGGCAATGTATATTGAGTTATAGTAATTATGGGCCATCCTGGAAAGCAAATAAATACTGTTAGTATGACTTTCTTTTAACACAGGGAAATGGATTGTCTACACATAGTCTTTGGAAGTCAGAACATTACAATACTAAACATTTTATTGAAAACATTAAGTCTGAAGAAGACACCTACAGCCCCAGACTCCCTCTAGTGGCTTGTTTTATTTCTTTAGTCAGCAAATATATAAAAAACGACGAAGGTACTCCTCATCTTAAAGCAAAATAAAAATAAAAATTAATCATTTGAGATGCCTGTTTAAGTCACAAAAAATACTACACATTATTTAATTTATACAACTTGTTTCTGAACTAAGACCGCCAATACCAGCATCTTTAAAAAGTGTCCATTCCCATTGAGGTTTAATTCCCACAATGTGAAGAAATGATCTCGCACATTCAATCCCAGTCTTCAATCCATCCAGTGGCTAAACCCATTTCATCCAGTAAATGGTCACTGAGGGCGTGACCTGTGATGCTGAAGGAGGTGTGAGGCACAACTAATTTTTTACATAACATAACGTAACATAAGGTCTCGAACACTTTCCATATTTTTTACTTTAATTGGTTGGTTAGCTATCATATTTTGCATCATATTAACGGGAGTGCGGAACCTGCAGTTTAATCCAGGTCACACCTTCCTGTCTGTGTTAGCCTTCAGTCCACATAATGCGTTATGGGTTATAGTCTGAAACAATCCGTTGACATGACTAAATATATAGGTACAAAATATGTTTAATTTTAAATAATGAATTAAAAGCCAAAATATAACGGCCACTGACAGGTAAAGTGAAAAACACTTAATATCTCGTTATCATGGAACCAGTTGGTGGGTGATATATTTTAGAAAGCAAATAAACATTTTGTCCTCAAAGTCGATGTGTTAAAAGCAGGAAAAATAAACAGAGGTAAGGATCTGTAGCTCAGATTGGTGAAGAAATTGATGCTGGTTCTGATAGAAAGGTGTCAGAACACACAGTGCATACAAAGTGTGTGATCAGGGCTGCATAGCCACTGACCAATCTGGGTGCCCGTTGTGATCATAATGTTATGCCTGATCAGTTTCATTTTTCTACTTGTGGATGTTTTTCCTTCAAAGCCCTTCTGTTTACGTTGAAGCAAAATTAACTGTAGCTGCTCTTGGATTCCACTTTACATTAGAAAGGGACCCATTTCTGTCTTTGTTTTTCAGCATTCAGTGATGAGATTTCTAGTTTTTGCAATGTAGTCTGAAAAAGATTTATATTTATGCAATGCTGTGCAAATTTTACATTTTCCGCTTCTCTTCTTTTTATTAAGTGTTTTAGATAATAAAACGTTTTTTGATATAAAGCCATTGTGTTGCCTGTAAATATTTCCAAATCCTGTTTTTGAAGATTTGACAACCTGTGAAAGTCTCTTAAGATATCAAGCAAACTACATAATTTGTTGGTACTTGGTAGAAAACAATATGAAGAAAATGTAACACTTGCTCACTATTTTTTGTTCTTCTTCTGTTTTTGCTTGTTTTGTCACAATTAAATGTTTCATGTTCATCAAACAAATTTGACCATATAACAAAGATAACCTGAGTAAATATAAAATGTAGTTTTTAAATGATGATTTCATTTATTATTGGAGAAAAGCAAATTGCTTTAATTCAGCCACAATGGAGGGTTTTCGAGCATGAGCAGCGTGTTTGAGGTCATCCTTTTTCTAGACTAAATTTACCAATGAGACCAGGGTGGGGCCAGAGATTTGTCATGGGGGCACAGAATAAAAGAATTAAACAAACAAACAAAAAAGAAAACAGGGCAATATTTCATTGTTTCATATAAGCCAAAGAGCTGCAGGTTACACACCCCTGATGTCGCAGATGAAAACTGTGATCCCATCTGAATACAGCTAAAGCTAAAAGTGCAACACTTTAATTTTTAATTCATTGTTGAAGTAAAACTGTACAGGTAAAAAATAAAATTATGGTAACAGTCAGTTACGGTTTATGTGCCAGAAGTTGATTTAGTATTATGTCTTTAGTACGGGGGCCATAACAGGGGGCCAGTTCTACAGGGGGACTGGCCCCTATTGGCCCTTGTCTAGAACCACCCATGCATACCAGCACCTCAATTTAAGACTCTTGGATCTGAAAAATCTGGCTGATCCAATTTAACTAATGATTCAAAGAGGGAAGCAATTACTTTTTCACATAGTGCCAGGTTGGTTAGGATAGTTTTTTTTTCCCTTCAAATGAAATCATCTTTTGAAAACTCAGTCTTGTATTTACTTGTCTGGTAATAAGATTTGTTTGATGATCTTAAACATTTAAGTGTGACAAAACAGTACAAACTGAAGAAACTTGCAAGGGTGCAAATACTTTTTCACAGCACAAATAGCAAACCACAAAAAGTAAATAAAACTTACAGAAACCCAGTAGCCTTAAATGGGTAAATGCCAAACAAATCCTAAATAAAACACCCCAAGTGAGCCACTAGAGGGAGCCTTCTACTATATTTTTGCATCATAGGTGAGGGTAAAACTTCCATCAGGGACCCACTCAAGGCAAACTGTTTGACAGTCGCTGTTTCAGTTTTTCTTGATGATGATAAATTGAAAGGCTGATCTTAGGGTGTCTTCCTACTTTCTGCAGCTTTGTACGCCAATCCTGCGATCAAAATGTCAAAGTTAGCATCTTTTATCTGTTTATCTAAAAAAAAAAAAACAAAGCACGAGCAGAAAACCCACAACCTTGCGTTGGGAGCATCGATCAATCACACTCATGTTGAAAGAAATCTCAGAATATAAACAGTAAACATCAATCTGTTGCTGACAGGGTTAGTACACAGATGTGTTTTTATAATGGGATATATTTGCCCCTTTGGAGATAAATGGACAGAAGGGGGGGGGAAGCAGAGACCAATGGGGAGCTAATGATGACAAAATCAATTTCACACATGGTTGCCTTCAGGAGGAGAGTGGTGCTGGGCATTTTGATCTGTCCATCAGCCCCTGTGTTTCATGACGCAGTCTCAACATCAGCGCTCCTGTTGGATCAACCGATCAAGGAGGAGCAACAGCCATGACTACACGGACAATACGGTTATTAGAGCCTCAAATGAGGCACAGACTACATCATGAATCCCCATCCATATGACATCCTCATCAGCAGACATGCTCATCCGCCAACTGTTCAGTGAGACATATTCAACTGGTACCACCTCATTGTCGTTAGTCACTGACCAAAATGAGAGGTTTTATTTCATAAATGACAACTTTCTCAAGGAACCAGTCAAATCCAGAAGTTGAGCATCCCTGATATTTCCCCCATTATCTTTTTTTGATAATTTCTCAGACATTTTCTCAAACATCTCAAATATTGTTTGTGCATTTACACCAAAGCAATCACATCCCTATTCTTAGACAGCTCAATGACGGTGACTTTTCTACTTCACCTCCACCGGCCTATTACACAATGGCAATAGAATACATCAGGAAGGACAATTTGGTGTCATCATGTTGTGTGCTATCAGGATAATGGTGTCCTTTAGCAACACAAGAATCAAATTACCACCAACAGACTTACTCCCTGCGAGGGTCAGAAGCTTTACAGATTCCACAAGGTTTCCATGAAGTGCAAGGATGTGTGTCTCTTTACAGGTTTTAATAATACACTCGAAGGTTTCCTGTCTGATTCAGACATCAGTGTGAACACTGAGGTATGTCTACTTTTAAGGGGTTAGGGTCACTCACCGGCCACTTTATTAGGTACACCTTGCTAGTACCGGGTTGGACCCCCTTTCAGAACTGCCTTAATCCATCGTCGCATAGATTCAACAAGGTACTGGAAACTTTCCCCAGGAGTTTGGTCCATATTGACATGATAGCATCACACAGATGCTGCAGATTTGTCGGCTGCACATCCATGATGCGAATCTCCCGTTTCACCACATCCCAAAGGTGCTCTATTGGATTGAGATCTGGTGACTCTGGAGGCCATTTGAGTCCAGTGAACTCATTGTCATGTTCAAGAAACCAGTCTGAGATGATTGGTGCTTTATGACATGGCACGTTATCCTGCAGGAAGTAACCATCAGAAGATGGGTACACTGTGGTCATAAAGGGATGAACATGGTCAGCAACCATACTCAGGTGGGATGTGGCGTTGACACGATGCTTAATTGGTACTAAGGGGCCCAACGTGTGCCAAGAAAACATCCCCAACACCATTACACCACCACCACCAGTAGATTAGCAGTTTCTGAAATACTCAGACCAGCCCGTCTGGCCCCAATAACCATGCCACGTTCAAAGTCACTTAAATCACCTTTCTTCCCCATTCTGGTGCTCGGTTTTAACTGCAGCAGATCATCTTGACCATGTCTACATGTCTAAATGCATTGAGTTGCTGCCATGTGATTGGCTGATTAGAAATTTGCATTAACGAGCAGTTGGACCGGTGTACCTAATAAAGCGGCCAGTGAGTGTATATTGGGAAAGATTGGATATTGTAACTGTCATAAGGGTCTGGACAATGGAGAAAGTGAACCCAGTTTTAGAAGAGGGATGCAAAGTTATGCTTCAGTTGCTAAATTTAATCCCCCCCATTGTCTGGACCTGATCTCTGACAGCAGAAAATGTTTCAGGCCATTGCAAAGGTAGGCTTTAAGCGGCTTAGACCTATAACCAATCTGTAACAGAGCTAACCTCACCACAAGTAGGCTACTTTAGCAGCCTTGGAAATATAGTTTCCTTTTCTGATAAAAAAATGGAAATAAATTTTTCCGTAAATATTGTAAATTCTTGGTGTTTCTAATCAAGGTTATCAGGCTGTGAGAATGTCAACCTGCCCATGCCTTGTGGGATCTTCTACACACTTAAAAGAGAAAATCACTTCATTTTTACCTGCTTACGTTTATGTTTGGTAAAGTCAAGACTTTTAAGTGTAACAATTATGCATCGCCATTTTCCTTAAAAAGCATCTGCTGTGTCTATTTTCTTATTTAAAATGATGTGCAGGTGACAACGGGGATGTCTGGGTCATTGAATGTTCAAGTGTTAACCTAAGTCAAACATTTAATAAATGTGGCCTCATTTATTGCAGAGATGTTTAAGATATGTGTCAAGCACTGTCAAAGGGACAGAAGTTTGGTGAAGTTGTCATCGGTAGTCAGGACACAGCCTGGAATAAACAGAAATCTTTTCACAGTGGGTTCACATAAATAGAAAATCTTATCTTGGAGGAACAACCCCAACTTCTCAGACTAGAGAATCTGATAAAGTAGAATTCCTCCGTTTTTGGAGAACTCCAACTCAAAAATATCATAAAGCTGGAAGCCAAGACCAGTTCAGAGAACTGTAAACCTCTACACGTTTGGATAAGGCTGTGTACTTAACTAAGCAACAAGTTACTACAAGAAATTACTACTGCTGTGGTTGTTAATCAAATTAGGTCACATCTACGGAAAATAAGATATAAAACCTTGACTGTGAGCTATAATCTGCTCTATCAGGACCCACTGTTAGCTTTCCCCTGGTATGAGAATTTCTGGCATTTTCACACTTCAACAAAGCCTCTGTCCACTACAGGTAAGGTACCAACTAATAATGAGTACCTTGCAGAATCCCACAGCAGAAAGCCATTACAGCCCTTAAAAGGACAGCTCAATTAATGTTCTGTGAACTGGTTATCAGTATTAATTCCCTTACCTGTAGTAGAGGTCAGATGACCATTAGGTTTTTAGAGATGTGAAGACATTGTCAGAGCTTGGAAGGCTACAAGGTAGGTACGAGGATTTTAGCAAATTAAAACTTTTTTTGTTGATTTTAGCAAATTAATACAACTGAAACTGAAAATATTAGCAGATATTACAAGTGTACAGTTTACTAGAAGTGGGTTATTAAGTTTCTCTCTGTTTTCTTGGCTGAATGTGTTACTCGGGAAGTTACTTTGTTTGATGCTGGTGGCTGTAATAATCTGCCTTAACAGCTGGGACTCATGAGTCCTCTCTATCTACACCAAGAGTGGAGCAAACTTCTTGATTTTGGGTCAGGCTGTTATTTGTCCAGCAAAATAAGAAAATGGTACGTTCCTGTGCTTTTTCTACTCATGTAGTTGTGTGCAAAGTATTCTGGTGCTTCAGAATAGGTAATCTTGTGCAGTAACACGGACGGCGCAACAAACTTAAAAATGGTCACTTTTGAAAGTGTAAGACATTTAACATCGACTGACAGTTCCTACAGGGAACTTGGAAAATCCAACCTCTGAGATCAAACAGACGGCCTTTTAGCTTTCGACTCCACTGAGGATTTCTTCAGTTTTCTTCAACCTTGCTGCAGGATGACATCTGCTACATATAAGGGAACTACTACCGATGATATCACAAAACCTCAATTTATATCTGAATTATCCTTTTTGTGAACGCATTTTTAAAAGAAATGCTATGGCACTGCCATATGAGTTGTAACCAACTGATAATAAGGTAACATCTGACTGCCTGACAGAACAAAACACAGAACCAGGTGTCTGATTGTTGATGCCCTTGAGCAGGTTCATTAACACAATTTAAGCTTCATCTCTGAACCTTGCAGTATCACAAAACAGATGATTCCCAGTGAAATGCATTAAAACAGTGCAACACGGGTCCAAAAGAAAAACAAGAAGAAACAGCAACTTACTTTTCTTCTCCCACACTGAAAAAGTAAATGTATTAACTTTCGGTTGTTTTTGTTTGTCCATATCGATTGTTTGTAATCATTTACACAATCAAAGTATGAACCTTGGCCAGACAGTAAAGAAGCTTAAACCTTCACTATTTCCTTCCTGATTTATCCCTACATTTCATCTTGTTTTTTTTTTCAATTGCTTAATCCGTATTGTGCAAGATTGATGCTTCACAAGGAGATACTGTGCAAGAAGCTGTCACAGCTCACCCATTCGTGACCAAAGCTCCTTTAAGCCTGGTTGGAGGACCTTTTGATCAAATTTCTTTTCAGCTTGACACTTGATTTGCCAGGACGCATTTAAGTCCATACCCCACCACCCAAATCTCTTTGTACTCTAAGGTAATTTTACTGTAAATCCTTAAACCTATGGTTTTTTAGTTTTAACATTAAATATAAATCTGTTTAACCTAATAATTAAATATTTATACATATATATATATATATATATATATATATATATATATATATATATATATATTCATATTTATATACATATTACATTGTGGGTGAGGTTCAGTTCTGAATGATGACATATCCAAACATCCCAACAGGTGCAGGGTACAAAAATAGGAAAATGATAAATCCCCACTCTTTATCCAGGCCAAATGGATCACGAGGCAGTTGAAGACCTTTACAATCAGATGAAATAGAAAGAGCACAGTAGAATACTCCAATGTGCAGACGTTCTTTCTTAGGTTGAGTTAGTTCAGTCTAAATATAAGGATTTGGTTCCATGCTTGTAGTCCCTCAGCATAAGCAAAACAAATGAATTGTAAATGTGTTCTGCAGGATCCACTATTGATGGATGAGCACACTTAACTGTTTGGCAAAACCAGCAGCATCTTGTTGTATCCAGGCTAGAAGAAATAATGATGAATCTTATTGCCAGAGCATTCTCTAGCCACCTTTGGTCACCATTGTGTCTTTAGACAAGTAGACTACCCAGTAGACCATGTTAAATGCCCCAAAAGACACTGGAAATAGGATCCGTGCGTATTTGTCAATCTTACTAGTTCCACCCATGCCAGCAGTGGTTGGCTGAGAGCAAGGCGTCTGCTTCGGCTCCAGTTTGTTCCCCATCATCTGGATGCGCTCCAGTTTGGGCCCCAGCAGATGCTGCAGAGACGGGGAGCCGGTGCCCTGCCTGCCCGGTGTCCCACCCATGACGTCAGGGGTGGAAGCCACGGGCTGAGGTGTGCTCTTGACCAGCTGGGTGGAGGAGGAGGCCACGCTGAGCAGGCTCTCAGACTTGGGGCTGGAGCGGGAGAGAGTGGAGGAGCTGCCATTGGCTCCACCGGCTAAAGCTCTCAGCTGCCTTCCTCTTCCCAGTCCTGAAATGTTGGTGGTGGACTGAGCTCTTGGCTGACTGGTCGGATCTTGTTGGGAAACGTAATTCATTCGTTTTCTCAGGGAACCATTTGTGTCGGAAATTTGCTGTGAAAGATGAAAGAAATGCTTAGGTTGTGGTAAACAGGACATTTTGAAATCTGATATTCTTTTGAAGGTAGTGGTGAATTAATGGGATACACAATGCAATGTTACTGCGCATGGACGATGATACCAATCATATCATAAAGCAGACACAGATATGCAAGCCAATTCTAAGAGGCTGGTCAAAAACACCCAGGAAAAGATATAGAGCTGAGGAATCTCTGAATGCTGCAGCATTACTTTGTTTCTTTCTCCGTTTTGTAACCTTATCCTGAAGGAGTTTCTCTTATGTTGTCTAAACATATGACTTCAAGTCAAGTTTCCCTCATTTACATTGCATCACCTTTGATTGTTTCACAATCAAAGGTGATACATTTTAACAAATTTAAATTTTTTTTGGGGGGGGATTTTTGAGGGGTTCTCTCTGGGTACTTCAATTTCCCACAATCCAAAAACATAACCGCTAGGTTACTTCGTTTCCTTAACTACCCTTAGGTATGTGTTCACCTAAACAGAAAGATTAATCCAAGGAAAGCATTAATCAGAGAAGCAATCAAAGGGCCCATGGTCACTCTGGAGAGGCTGAAAAGATCCACAACTCAGGTGGGAGAATCTATTGGCAGAACAACTATTTGTTGTGCAATTCACAAATCTAACCATTATCAAAGGATGGCAAAAAGAAACTTATTGTTGAATTTAAGCCCTCAGAAGTTTTGTTAAAAGTTTGTCACATGCCATGTAAGGGACACACCAAACATCTGCAAGAAGGTTTGGAACTTTCAACCTGAACACACACCTGAAACGTGGTGGTGGCAGCATTATGCTGTGGGGAAGCTTGTCTTCACAAGGAACATGGTCAGTTACAGGGAAGCTTGGCGGAGCTAAATACAGGGCAGTCTTGGAAGAAAACCTGTTAGAGGCTGCGGAAGATTTGAGGGTTACCTTCCAGCGGGACAACGACTCTAAACATGGAGTCAGAGCTACAGTTGAATGGTTTAAGATCAAAGCATATTCATGCATTAGAATGGCCCAGTAACTCCAATCGAGAATCAGAATCTTGTCTGACTGGTCTTAAGCTATTTTGCAAAAAACATAGGACACAATGCCCGTCTCTAGATGTGCAAAGCTGGCAGAGACATACCCAAAAAAAACCTTGACACTATGATTACAGTTAAATATGGTTCTACAAAGTACAGATTCAGGAGGGCTGAATACAATCACACACCACAATTTCCAGATTTTCATTTGTAAAATAAAACCACGTATCCTTTTCTTTCCACGTAGCGAAAAACCCAACTGCGCGTTGATAGGTCACATAAAACACCAATAAAATGCATTGAAGTTTGTGGACGTAGTTTAACGGCTATTATGAGCAATTTAGTAAGGCACTGTAGGACCTTTGTCAATCTCCACCAAGTGCTGGTAATACTGTCAAATTTATGTGTCATTTTCTTGTGTCTAGTGACCTTCACTCAAGATTTTCACTGACTGTCAGACGCTCCTATATATGTCTGTGACATGATCGCTCCACTTGGGCTGCCACTATTGAGTCCTCAATTTCTTTTGTCACTAAGTGTGTACACCTGACTCATTTTTAGTTAAACTAAATTAAGAACCTGTGCATGATGAAAAAAAAGTAAACACTAATGTTTTTTCAAAGAACGGGACATCCCTTTCTGCTGTTAGCTTAAAGGTGTCTGCAGCCGAGGCAAACCAGCTTGGATTGTCTCAGTAAAAAGTGTGTCACGCAACATCAGCCTTGTGGTATTGATCAGATTACAGTCGCCCTGACACAAATGGCCTTCAGCTGGACGCGGGCAAAACAGATGCGATGCGTGTGCATCACAGATGTCACTTAACAAGGATTTCACTCATTTCACACAGGCTTAAGACAGAAAGTAAGTTGCACTGCATCCGGGTGGTAATGGAGTGTAGCATCAAAGGAGCTTATCCTTTGAGAGTTTATGTTTTTTCAAGCTGGGAGAGAGTGACGCCGGTACTGAGGCATTGTAGAAATAATCCAACCCCCTCCCCATCATCCACTCTAAAAATTGAAAGGATCCGATATTATTGTGTCCAAAGCATAGCTGTGGAGGGCAGTGTGTTTGTGTTTGTTGGTGTTTGTCAGGGAAAAGCTAAAAGGCTGAGTACGTATAATCATCAACAAATGCAGGCTGTGTGCCAGGCCTCCAGCTAACAGGGCCTGCTCCCTTCTCTAGAAGAAGAGAGCATTCATTTCCCCCACCCCAGTGCAGGAGGCTCTCTGAAACCTATACAGATGTACCCGGGCTCCGTTGCTGTGGCAACCTGCTAATCCACTGAAGTGCCGTTGTCACTTTACTACATTCAGGCATGATTATGCCACACTGGGATTTGAACTGGAGGGGGCAACTTAAAGTGTTTAGTGTAAAACAGACATACTGTATGTGTTGCTGGGTTATGTCAGCATCAGTGATCAGTTAACAGTAGATCTCTACACTTTATTGTTTTCTATGCAGACATTTATACATTCAGAAATAAGCAGCCTTCTTTTTGCTTCAACAGACATCTAGACAAATAAACACAATTTAAAACGCATCATAAACAGATTCTGACAGTAACTTGTGATGGATTCAACATATTTGAGCTCTAATGTAGCTTCATGGCATATCCATGAATTCATAATGACTCGATATGTCAGCTCCCATGCTGTTTATGTACCTTGCCTTGCAAAAGTGTTCACCTTTTCACATTTTTATCATATTACAATCACAAACCTGAATGTAATTTAGCGGGATTTCATGATAGAACCACCCAAATTAGCACATAATTGTGAAAAGAAAGAAAGATTTGCTTTACAAACTGGAATCTGAAAAATATGGTGTGCATTTGTCTCCAACAGCCTTTACTATGATGCTCCTAAGTAAAATCCATTGTTAACAAATGCCTTTGGACGTCTCCTTATTAGCAGTGTGTAATTTGATCTCTGTATAAATGGGTTTTAACACTCTGACTACATTAAAATGAAGGCCCAATTAAATGCTGCCATTTTCGATTTTTAAATTTTATTTTATTTTGACTGTGTACATAAATTAGCTCCTAAAGTAATATTTAAAAAAATATATATGTTGGTCACAAAATCTCGCTATAATGATTTAAAAGCTTTTACTAACCTAACTAAAAACATTGACATGTAAATTCAAAGTGTACGGTGTCCTGGAACCAGAACTTGTTTGATTTCTCTGCAAAAAATATCCACAAAAGGGCAAAGCTAATTATTCTCAAGCACACTCACTTGAAGCCATTCAAGAGTCTAGGCTAAATGCCAGATACGGAGAGTCCTTGCGATGGGGTATGCTGCCTAAGTGCCCCTTGAGGTAAAGTGCGATCAGATTATTGAGCCAGTCTGAGGGGGAAAAAAAAAAATCCCTCACCTGCTGCACTTCCTCTGTGTCCTTCACCTTGACAGGCGTGCTTTGGGGCACGGGGGGACATTTGCCTGGCTTCTTCTTGGCCCTTTCAATCTGTGCATTGGTGAAATAGTTGACCGCGGCAAACTCAATGAGGGCAGAGAAGACAAAGGCGAAGCAGACGGCAATGAACCAGTCCATCGCAGTTGCATATGACACCTTGGGGAGAGAGTGGCGAGCACTGATGCTGAGTGTCGTCATTGTCAGGACGGTGGTAATGCCTTAGATAAAGAGAGACAGAAATAACATGGTAAATAAATAAATATATATATACAATTACATGAGTCATATGAGTATTTTTTTTTTTCTAAACAAACGTGAAATTGGTATTGTGCATTTTTTCCTCTCCTTTACTCTAATACCGCTAAAGAAAATTAGTTGCAACAAGCTGCCTTTAGATGTCATATAATTAGTAAGTAGAGTCCACCTGTGTTTAGTTTAATTTCAGTATGAATCTGGCTGTTCTATGAAGGTCTCAGGAGGTTCCTTGGAGGCCATTAGAGGACAAATAGGATGGTTAACATCAAAGATCCCCCAGACAGGTCAGGGATACATTTTGGGCATATTTTCAAGGCCAGGTTGGGTTATAGAACAATTTCCCAAGGTGTTAACATCATAATGAACACACTTCAAGACATCATATGTAAATGAAATTAGTATGAAAACTGAAAAGAGGCGAAGACATGGCTGTTCTCCCAAACTGACACTGGGCATGCAGAGTATTAACACGAGAGGACATCATGGGTCCCATGTGGGGGGTGGGGACTGCAAGAGTGGAAGACGGTGATGGGATCATGTTTGACGTTTGGAGGGATGGTGGGGGACTTGGGTAAAAAAACAATGAAGTAGATACTGTAGGTTCAAGATCATAAATGCTATAAAGTTTACAAGTTTGCATTCAGTTCCGCTATATGTGCATATTAATAACCTCCGTTTCGTTTTTAATAAATTCCTAAAAGCAAATTCAGTAAACCCAATTAAAATAATCAAGAAACATATTGTTTTGGGGGTTTTAAAACATTTATGTGCTTTTATATCTCTCTGGCTGTGCAATCTGTAGCTTCCCTACAAATTGACTTCCCTTCTAAAATAACACATTAAAAACTGGAATAAGAAACAAGAAGTGTTCAACAGCCCATGCATGCGCAGTAATGTTGCTCTCATCTGCATCTTTCATTAACAGACTGCAGATTGATAATGAGCCATTTTTGCTCTCCCCAATGTGGAACATGTACAAAAAGGACTATACTCCTTATGTCAGCATGAAGAGTCTTTTTGGGGGGGGGAGGGACCGAAATGTTAGTAGATCTGTACCATGTTTACACACTCAACAGACTAAGGGTAATTTGAGCATTTCTCAGAGATACAGCGTTGGCCACAAGGATTGGCAACCCTTGTAAAGATGTGTAAAAAGACTTAAAATAAATTAATCTTTAATTGCAGCAGTATAATATTTCAATGAAAAATTGTAATATTGTAATAAATCCAACCTTTAATTAGAGTGCACTTATTCAGTGGACGAAATGTCTATGTTAAGAGCTAATTGTTTTAACAAAATAACAGATAGCACAATTATTGGAACAATTGCTGGTAATACAGAGTCTACAAGCCCAATTTTGCAAATAGGGCAGCAGTTAGTCTTCTCGAATAACTTTAACCAAAGTTGGAATATTGGGAGTGGGCTGTTTGCATGATCTGTTTGTGTTGGGTGGACCATATCTTTGTTGATCTGACCATATGCTTATCATCATTATTCTGTTGAAACTAAATGGCAATTTATTTTATTGTTTACTACAACAAACATAAACCAATCACAGAAACCCAGATTTCTCTTTAAAATGTTTTGGTATTTAAAAGATATGACACCATGCACTCTAAAAAGGTTCCCATGGAGATAAATAAGCCCAGAGCATAATAGATCCTTGACCATACTTAACCATGGGAATGAGGTGTTTTCAACATATTCATCATTTGTACTGCACAAGATCCACCTAGTGTTTGTTGCTAAACTCAATCATAGTTTCATTTGACCAAAGCGAACTGTTCCAGCTAAAGTCCAAGCAGAGTGAAGCAAACATATGTTTATGTTTGTGGTGGTAGGACAAAAAAGTTTTTTTTGTTTCACTTCCAAAGATTTGGTTTGCATGTAGAAAGACTCATATATGGTTGTTATGGAGACTTGGTAAAGTCTATATGCCACTCGTTGCTACCGGTGTCTCAAAGTATTTTGGAGATTTCCTTACCATCCTTCTCACTTTGCATTGTGTAAATATAAATTTAGGTCCTCATCCCATCTGACAAGCTGAGGTGGACCAGAAATTTGGTCGTTTGAAGCCAAAACTGTCCTGACTCATCAAGAAATGGACTCCTGATAACCTCTGAAGGTCTGGCAGAGCATGTGGTTTCAGGTCACCATGGCAGATCCTCTCTTATCTGCTTCCCAAGGCATAACTGAAAACCCTTTTCTTCAAAGTCACAGGGCAAAATAAAGGCGCCCAGTAGCATTAGACATCACTGTGCAGGGTTGTGTAAAACAATGTTTCCTCACACAGTAGATCCCTCTGTTACATCCCAAGTCAAACAACATACACAGACAAGATAATCATTAAAAGATTATGTACCAAATCAGGCCACCCTTGTCCACCTCTGTCCAGTGACTCAATAATGTAATAATCACCAAAGAGTTATTTGTGCTGAGGACTTTCAGGCGAGACCAGCATTAACCTGTTACCACATGTCTATCCTCCTAGTAGCTGGTAAACTTTATAAATGTAAAACTAAACGTATAACTTTATAACCATCTCTGCTCCCAACAAACTCAATAGGTTCTTTACATTCCTGCTGTCATTTGGACACCTGATATTTTTTTATGTATTTATACAAATTGTCTGTATGCTATGAGTGCTTGAAACTGAAGTCAGATTCCTTTTTTGTGCACACAATCTTGGCCAATAAAGCTAAATCTGATTATGTGCAAAGTTTTACCATATTATTGTAAATAGTATTTTGTTTTTTATGTGCACAAAAAATCAGGAAATTGTTTTTTTATTTTTAAATTATCACCTAGGATAGAAACCTAGACAATCTATTAACTCAGTTGCACATTTATTTGAACACGGGAATGTTATTTTTAATAACTTTACAGTTTTCTTCCCTTGTGTGTTGCGAATTTGGCCTTACAGTACAGTCTTTTATTTCTTATTTTATGGTATTATATTTTACATTGTGTGAAATGCATGCTTCCATTTGCCTGTCACTTTGCTGTTGGTACACCTAGATTTCCCCAATGAGGGACTATAAAGCATATTACTATTCCATTACAAAAATTGGCTATGGTAGCTACTCTGTTGGATCAGACAACATGTGTCAACTTTATCTGATTAAATGAGGCATGACTTTATTTTTCTGTCTCAACATATCTACAAGGATGTTCTTTTTCTGCACATCGTCAGGAAATGTGCCAGGAAATAAAATTGGCAAGATTTCACTTGACCTGAGTGGTCATAATGTTATGGCTACAAAATGTAAATTTCAAAAATGGCTAAATGACCTTTAGATAGATGTATTCCCCATGAGTCTGGAGCCTGGTTAAACACTCCCAAAATGCATATTTGACACAAAAACAACACTGAGGACTACCAGAACTTTTCTGGAGAGGGAACAAAGGGTTTTGTTAAAATGGACAAAAGTATAAACAGTTCCAAATGCCACTAAGTTTAGACCCAATCTTTCAGGTATCTGCTAAAAAACTGATGATGAAGAGGGTTTTAATTTTTCATCATCACTGTCAGTCAAAACTTTGGAGAACCTTTGCAGAGAAAAGGGGGTAAACATTGTCAAGTTGAGACGTGGCAGGGTCATAGACCTCAACCAAAGAAGACTGACTGCAGCAACTCACGAGCCTTTGCAGCAAGTTGTTGCATCTTGTTAATTTCTTGGGTGTATTTATACTTCTAACAACTAGAATAAATGTCACATTATATGCAGTAACAGTTTAAAACTATTTATTATTGCCTCATTTTTTATGTCACACCAATCCGGCTTCACCAACACCCAACACTACATTGCTTCAAATGAAGCAACACTTCACACACACACACACACACACACACACACACACACACACACACACACACACACACACACACACACACACACTCTTGTTTTGCTATATGTAGTGAGGACCATCTGTTGACTCCCATTGACTTCCATTGATTTTCAGTCATTTTCAACCCTTTCTATGCCCTAACCCTGACAATAACCCTAAACCTAACCATTACCAGTGCTTACCTAACCCTAACCTTAACCTAAAGTCAATTCACACCTTAGTCCTAAACCTAACCGTTAGCAAAATAGGTCGTGAGGACCAGCAAAATGTCCTCACTTTGGTACAAACAGTCCTCAATTTGATGGTGAAATCAGGAAAATGGTTCTCACTGTGATGCCAAGACAGGAACACACACACACATCTGTGTTTTACTATATTTATGAGAACTTTTCGGTTACTTCCATTGACTTCCATTCATTTTCCTTGATTTTTAGTGCCTAACCATGACCCTAACACTAACCCTAACCAGTTAATACCTAACCCTAACCCTAACAATAACTCAATTCATACCCTGGTCCTAAACCTAACCCCTGTCCCAAGAACGGAATTTGAAAAAGTGAGGACCAGGAAAATGTCCTCACTTTGTCAAAATGTCCTCACTTTGCGATAAAAATACGAAAAATGGTTCTCACTCAGCAACAAGTACAAGAACACACACACACACACACGCATCCACCTGCCGCTCTGTCCTACCGCCACTCATAAACAAGACCCATTACCTTTTTTGCTTAAGGCATAGGCTGAACCCCTCAACTGGAAAAATGGTGTCTAAATTCTTGGGTTCAAAATATAAATTGCTTTCATTGTTGTGTCTGCCAAGCTTGAGTTGAACTGTTTGATAATTACTGTTTCATGTTTATTGATGATAATTTAAGACTACATTGTGGATCCTGAGGACCTTTTATTAATTTAAACAACCAACAACACAACAGACCCAATTCACATCACAAATAGTCATTTTTTGCAACTGCAACTCAGAATCAGTTATTATCATGTTAAGTAACTGAATCATATGTCTAAATCCAAAATGTATTTCCTACACTTGGTGAGTCAACCATAGCTGACAAGGCTAAATACCATAATCGTTGAAGCAAAGGAGTGACAAATGAAAGGCTTTGTGGCATCTCTGCAGCTCTCTTATATTGACTAGGATTATTTCTGCTAGCATGCAAGCTCTGCCTCCAAATGCTATTCTTGTATCAAAAGACACCACACCACCAGCTTAGAGTTGAATAAACCATATCTCATCGTTTTAATGTCTGACTCTACCAAAGCAGAAGCAAAGGTAAAGGCAGTTTGTACAATATGGAGCTAGAGGACTTATTGACTGGGGCACATATACACCATGCATCATGTACGTTGACTATATCATTGTTGCTGTTCCAAGAAGAGATAGATGACCAAAATGAATGAGGAGGTCATATGTGTCTCCAACAATAACAAAGGGGTACGGTGCAGTATAAGCCCATAGACTATTGCTTGTCCTTGGTATTATTAACAAATAGCAATTATGTTATGTGAAGAAAATCCCCTTTAGTCGCATCACAGGAACAGAGCCTGCTTTAAAGTCCTTCCGCAACATAAAGGCACTTTGTCTGTGCCTAGACGTGACCGCCATATAATTACCTGTCAGTCAAAAGCTGCTGGCTGACATTGACAGGTGACCTGCGGCTGAAGTGAACATGCAGAGGAAATTAACTTGAAATGTTGCAATGAACTCTAAAACTTAAAGAGACCCACTGTTAAAATAAAAGCACTAAGGGAAAATCCCATTTGCTGTTAAAGTGGTGTTCTGTTTGGGTAATTCATTCAGTGTGCAGCATTTATTGCTGGAAATGGAAATTGGCTTAGCTTATTTTATTTGCAAGAAATGTAAGCCGTTCAAAACAAAGCAACAACAAGGTCTATACAACATACGTCAGGGTTTAATTTTTGCTTTGTACCCTTTGCAATTTAATTAAACAAACTGAATTGACTGTTTAGAAAAAATTATCAGTACATCATGTAAGAGATTCAGGTTAACCACTTTGTTGGCTTTACACTTTGAGTAAGGAGATAGAGAAATACATCTTTATAACAAGGAACAAAGCTCATATTTCATGTCAAAAAAGATAATTTGGCTCTTTGATTTATCATTTTATTTTAAAAGGTTCTTCTTATTATGCACCTCCTTCAGCGCCATGATTTTACCATGTTGCAACTGCAAACCTCAAAGTATTTTTTTGGAAAAAAGACACATGGTTTTACAAATAACAACTGTGGTGTGCATTTGCATTCAGCTCCCTTTACTCTGATTAAAAGTACCTCCAAAAGTCACCTAGTAAGTTAACAGTCTTCTTGTGTGTAATTTAAGCAATGTCCACACGGAGCCGAAGACGGTATCCACACAGAAACATTTGACCGTGAAGATGAATCCATGAGGTGCCACACTAGGCATTGTAATAATTACAATGTGAGTGGTAACGCAGCAACTGAGGTAAAACAAAAACACATTGCGCATGTGCGGGAAAGTGTTGTAGGAGAAGACAAACATGGCAATCTAAGCATCTGTAGACATAGTTTTCCAACTCCCGTTTGGGTGCGAGGTAGGGTGGGGGTGACAACTGAGTTGATGCACTTAAATTTAGCTGTGATCTTGACTATGTCTCTCCCCTCCAAGGTGGGCAGCTTCTCCCTCATTGCTTTTGTCTGCTCCACTCTGGCTTTCATACTCCAGACTGGGCCCCCTCCCTGATCCTGGGCCCCCTCCCCTATCCTGAGCCCGGGACAACAGACCTACTGGTTCCCCGCTTTTTGCGGGCCTGGCCACAAGCACTGTAGGGGGCACAGCAAACACGTGGCAGAAGATGGACAAATAAGGACAAATATGGACCAGGTTTTAGGCCTACTTGCAAAACATTGTGGAAAAGTAACACTGCATATTATGCTGAACACACCAAGCGCAGGGAAAAACATGGTGGTGACATCGTCACTCTGTGAGGATATACTTCTTTTCCCTGTTTTTCAGTCAGAGAAGCTTTTAATAGTTGGTGGGAAATGGATGGTGCTAAATACAGGGAAATCCTAGAAAAATTAACATGTTAGAGCATGCGCATGCACATATTAAAAATGTCTACAATAACAACAGAAATCTGCTGCCTCAGAGCCTTCAAATGACCAAAAATAACAGCTGTGATCCTCTGTCATGCTGAAAGCTTTGGGGAACGGAAGCAGAGGCACTGACATATACATTGACCATAGCAGGAAAAAAGCTTTAATCTTCTGGGGTATACAGGTCCTTCTCAAAATATTAGCATATTGTGATAAAGTTCATTATTTTCCATAATGTCATGATGAAAATTTAACATTCATATATTTTAGATTCATTGCACACTAACTGAAATATTTCAGGTCTTTTATTGTCTTAGTACGGATGATTTTGGCATACAGCTCATGAAAACCCAAAATTCCTATCTCACAAAATTAGCATATCATTAAAAGGGTCTCTAAACGAGCTATGAACCTAATCATCTGAATCAACGAGTTAACTCTAAACACCTGCAAAAGATTCCTGAGGCCTTTAAAACTCCCAGCCTGGTTCATCACTCAAAATCCCAATCATGGGTAAGACTGCAGACATGACTGCTGTCCAGAAGGCCACTATTGACACCCTCAAGCAAGAGGGTAAGACACAGAAATAAATTTCTGAACGAATAGGCTGTTCCCAGAGTGCTGTATCAAGGCACCTCAGTGGGAAGTCTTTGGGAAGGAAAAAGTGTGGCAGAAAACGCTGCACAACGAGAAGAGGTGACCGGACCCTGAGGAAGATTGTGGAGAAGGGCCGATTCCAGACCTTGGGGGACCTGCGGAAGCAGTGGACTGAGTCTGGAGTAGAAACATCCAGAGCCACCGTTACAGGCGTGTGCAGGAAATGGGCTACAGGTGCCGCATTCCCCAGGTCAAGCCACTTTTGAACCAGAAACATCGGCAGAAGCGCCTGACCTGGGCTACAGAGAAGCAGCACTGGACTGTTGCTCAGTGGTCCAAAGTACTTTTTTCAGATGAAAGCAAATTCTGCATGTCATTCGGAAATCAAGGTGCCAGAGTCTGGAGGAAGACTGGGGAGAAGGAAATGCCAAAATGCCAGAAGTCCAGTGTCAAGTACCCAAAGTCAGTGATGGTCTGGGGTGCCGTGTCAGCTGCTGGTGTTGGTCCACTGTGTTTTATCAAGGGCAGGATCAATGCAGCTAGCTATCAGGAGATTTTGGAGCACTTCATGCTTCCATCTGCTGAAAAGCTTTATGGAGATGAAGATTTCATTTTTCAGCACGACCTGGCACCTGCTCACAGTGCCAAAACCACTGGTAAATGGTTTACTGACCATGGTATCACTGTGCTCAATTGGCCTGCCAACTCTCCTGACCTGAACCTCATAGAGAATCTGTGGGATATTGTGAAGAGAACGTTGAGAGACTCAAGACCCAACACTCTGGATGAGCTAAAGGCCGCTATCTAAGCATCCTGGGCCTCCATAAGACCTCAGCAGTGCCACAGACTGATTGCCTCCATGCCACGCCGCATTGAAGCAGTCATTTCTGCCAAAGGATTCCCGACCAAGTATTGAGTGCATAACTGTACATGATTATTCGAAGGTTGACGTTTTTGTATTAAAAACACTTTTCTTTTATTGGTCGGATGAAATATGCTAATTTTGTGAGATAGGAATTTTGGGTTTTCATGAGCAGTATGCCAAAATCATCCGTATTAAGACAATAAAAGACCTGAAATATTTCAGTTAGTGTGCAATGAATCTAAAATATACGAATGTTTAATTTTCATCATGACATTATGGAAAATAATGAACTTTATCACAATATGCTAATATTTTGAGAAGGACCTGTATTACACTGTGAAAAACTAGAAACATTTCACATGAGGTTCACACAGTCTTTTTACTCAACAAACAAGCTTGTTAAACATTTATTTGATTCATAGATGGATAAGTGTTTCTAAACGGAAAAAACAGGCCTAGAGCTGAATCATAGAGAGCATTTCTTGCCAAATGTTTAAGAATGCATCACAGCTGCCACCATTTTAGGTTAGATAATGAAATTTACAACCAAACTTGTTATTGAATGCCTCAAAACCGAAACATGTTGTGTCCGTCTGTGTTTTAGACAGTATTCTTGTAAAAGTTATTATTTTATCACAGGGTTGTTCAAGGATTAAGCCAGACCAAAGTGGCTATTTGACCATGGATGCAGTTGAAAACCAATTCTTCTTACTGGCTCCTGTTTTAGGATGTGCTACATTGTGTGACAGTTTTACAAATGCAAACGTGAAAATTCTAATGCGAACTGTCTGAACCACATGGTAACTGAAAGCTCCTAAATAGATCAACCAAACCTCTGACAAAACTTTTAATGGTTAGGTCAGGATTTTTGCGTCGAGCATCTGTTGAAAGGTTCCAATTAGGTAATATCTTACAGACACCAGATAGCCCTCTTGGCCTTTCATTTAGTATATATCTAGATTAGCTGGTTTTGGATGCTGAAGCTCGTCTGATTGGGGCCAAGGCAAAAAGCTAACTCCTAGCCTCCACAAACAGCTCCAATCTCAAAAAGGGCATAGTAGCTTAAGCTAGCAGTTATTTAAAACTATTTAAACCATTATGATGTTTGCATTGGGTGGATATTTACAGGAAAGCCAGTAATGCAAAATCGAAGAAACAAAATTGCTTTTTGCCTGAATTGGGGTTGTTTACAAAGGGTATAAGTTAACTGTGGTCTTGGCCCCTCATGTACGACCCATTAGCTTCAGCCCTCAGCTTCAACTAATTTTAATAATCTGCTAACAGAACCTCACATAAATAACTATATCTTTGGAAAAAAATGCCATTTAGTGGCAAGCATTGTTTTGCTTCATACCTGAAACAATAGGGTGAAGCATGGGTCACTCAGTAAATTGCAATCTCTAACTTTGCCACTAGATGGTGTAAACGTCTACAGAGAGCTCATTTAAATCCCAAAATGTAAAAATAATGATAAATAAATTGTATTGTAACTGGTTCATATTACAAAGTTTCAAATCTAAACACCTCACACTGTGATTTCTAGCTTGTAGTGTTGGGCATGAATGCTCTCCGTTGTCCCATGGCCCTCCCTCCAGAGCTCCTCCCCCACAGCAGAGCCTGCCATTAACGCACAGATTAGTAAGTAGGGCCACCGATGACGGCAGATAAACAGGTATATATTCACTGATAGGGACAAAACATTAACAATATGCTTTACAATGACTTTACAATGACTTTAAAAACAATAAAGATTTGCAAATTTAATCTTAATTACTTGCTTTTTAGCTATGTGAATTAGGGCAACTGTTTTGGGACTTCAGCCTCCAAAGAAAATTCAGTTTATGTCAGCAAAGACAACAGAAGAGAATTAAATAGATGCAATTAAGCTGTCATGGGAAAGACTGCAAATACTGCGTGATGACACAATCATTATACAAACTGGTAAATTAAGTCATGACCTATATGTATATTTTACATATTTTACTTATTTTGCAGCTATGAACTTAGTTCAGAATGTTTGCGTGGTGAACTATGAACATGAACATTTCAACTGGCTGAACTTAGACCTAGTTCTTTTGAAGGCTGAATTCGCATATTGGCACAAGTTCATTACTGGTACAACATAACATTTGTGTTTTTTTGTTACCCAGTTTGTTATTTTGATACTGTAACTTTAAAAATGTTTGGAATAAGAAGATGTAATGCAAAACAGGTAATGCAAAATGAAAATGACCCCGACTGAAAGCTAACATGTACTGTTTCTTAACATAAAAGAAGCAACATATTATATGTTCCATTAGCAGTACTCAGTGCAGCATTACTACAGTACTCATCTGTACAGTACAGATGAGTAGACAGGGAGATGCATTAAGGCTTACGTACCAAAAACTGTCCGTGCTGGGACTGACTCCTTATTTATCCAGAAGGACACTTGAGAGAGGATTACTGTCATTATGCAGGGGATATATGTCTGAATCATGAAGTAACCCATTTTACGTTTTAAGTGGAAGTAGACCGTCATCACGACATATTCACCTGGGGGATCAACAGAAATAAATTAGTTTAAGTGACAGTACATACAATAAAAGACAGCCAACACTCTGTTTCACAACGTTTCACACCTCATTACAGCTTCGATTCTATTTTCAGACAAATCTACGCCTGTCATCCAGCCTAGGTGTCTGTAAAATAAAAACCTGTTTTTGGATCCATCAGTTTTTGGATGAACCAGTTGGCCTGTGAAATGACTCAATCCGTGATGTTTACTTCATGAGGCTGCTGCTGTGGGCTAGTCATGCTTCAACTGACAGACTGTCGTGTTTGTGCAAGTGTCAAAGCTCCAAATCCTTGCAATATCACCAGTGAAGCTGCATTCAAAGAATATATACCCAATCCTGTGGGCTTTTCACTCAAATATTCAGGGTAAATTTGGGAACTTTTATGCAATATAACTTATTTCAATATAACTTGCAATTCTTTCTGTAACCATTTCTAAAGGAAATAATCACTGATATATAGCACAAAATGTTGACCGGACAGATATGGCTCACCTGTGATGGATTTAATGGTCTCACTGGAGACGGTCTGGCCAGTGAGATCATACTGAACGAGGCTGGAGGACTCAGGGGGGACCTCCACCGAATGCTGAGGCCCTTTGGTCCAAGTGTAGATCATCTCTGTTTTGGGATAGGCATCTGAAAACAGACAGGAGCGCCACACTCACACAAATAAGATATAAATGATGGAATAAAAAATAATAACTTCCACCTATTTCATTTGCAGGTTGTATCCCCACAAGTTAACAATATTATAATTCAGGCAGGTATTATTTTTGCTTGTGCCTGCAAATTTAGTTTCTAAACTTTTTGGTGTGCTTTGTTGTGTCATTGAGTCCCATTCAAAACCTACTGCAACTTATTATTGTTTGTATGAAGTCTTAAACAAATCTTGTAAAAGTATTCACACCTGTTTTCTCATTTTGTTATGTATCTGCCACAGCCTTTAATTCTATTGGGATTTATGTGAAAAACCAACACAAATTTGGCAGACTGAGAGGCGGAAGGAAAATGGTTCATGGTTTTCAAGCATTTGCAAAGCATAGCTAAAAAAAGTGCATTTGTATTCAGCCTCCAAGCTAAAACTTTGGAGAACTGCCTTTGTATATAGCAGGACAACATAGGTGGTTACAAAAAGATGAGGCTTTTTGCAGCCACCAACAGGTTTCCTTCCAAGATCACCTTGTGTTCAGCTCCATCCTTCTCCTCAACATCTCTGACCAGTTTCCCTCTCCCTGCTAAAGAAAATTATGCCAACAGTATGATGCTGCCACCACTTTTAAATATCTCCATAACTTTATCCCTGACCTGTCTGCTGTGTTTGCTGGTCTTCATGTTCCCTAACAACCCTCTCAGCTATTCACAGAACAGCTGGAGAGTTTTACTCATTAGGTGCCCTCTAAAAGTTGGCTGCACAAATTTTCTTTAGTGTAGTGGTATCAGAGAACAAATGCAGACTGCAATTTTCAGGGTTTTATTCACAAGTAAATTGAGAAATATGTATAATATGTCTTCTACTTCGCAGTTATGCACTACTTTGTGTTGGCCTGTCACTAAAATCCACATAAAATGGACTGTTGGTTGTAAAAAGTTCAACGAGTATAAATCCTTATTTAGGCACTACCTTCTATTCGGTCTGATTTCAGCTCTTCTGGCCACACAGAGTGGTGAAAGAAAAAGAAACAGTAAAATTTTTTAGCTGTCATAGAAAAGGATTTTTCAGAAAGTTTACTTTATAAACATTATGTTTTTAAAATCTTGTTTGTCTAGCATAATTTCCAGCTCATCAAGTTTTTCTAAGTAGTTAATTATTTTTATCTTGATAAAGAAAAAATAGCTGCATTCTTCAGCTGACGTAGAAATTAATAAGACAGTAAATATTTCCATTTTGACTATAATGCAGGGTGATGGCAGTTATTGTGCTGAAATAATCCATGAGCCTGGTTGTGAAGACGGCAACACTACAAGTGTCACATTTAACTTTATGCACATTTTTTCCCTTAACTCTATAATTTTCAATGGGGTTAAAAAGAGTCACAAAGTGAAAGAAGCCACAGTTTCAGAAAACTGGCCTCATCACGCTGCTTTAATAGATTTCTTTCTTAAGACAATAACATTTTTATTTCGGACATTTCTGTGTCTCATTTCCAAACTGTAGCATGCTTATGCTTAGTGCAATCTGTGACAAAACATGGCAAAACATCTTTTGTTGAGATGCACCAATCAATCGGCCAGAGGTTTTGCTGTTGATTACGTCTTGGTCCTGTTTTTTGATGTATAAACATGTCAACCAATAGCATGTACTTATATGCTTTTTTTGTTTGGAATATATGCTTTGAGGTAGGTTCTGTTGGATTCAAAGCTACTGCCTCTATCAAAGAACCTGCAGCTCATTTCTTTGATGTGTCATCCTTAAAATATCAGTCAAAATTGAAATCTACAGATCAGATTATATAGAAATCATATAATTTGTATTGGCCAGGAAAAGCCTGATTAGTGCATCTACAGTAATTTCACCAGCGTTTTTCAATTTTACATTTCGTTCCCATTATCTGCTAGTTATGTTTAGTCAATGCCAGTCAACTCTGTATGTGTTATGGACCATAAGCTAGTCCCCCCATCTTTAGCAAGCACCAATTTATGAATTTATGCCAATTTTATAACAGCAGGGTTTAAAGTAAGACTGGCCCCTAATGTAGCTTTCTAAACACTGAGGCACTAAACACTAACTATGTACAATCGGTTATGTTCTCTTTATTTTATATTTATATTATACATCAATAACTATTAGTTGTCGTTTGATTTCCTGTTGTAAATAATCCTTAGTATTTCCTATGAATGTAACTTTAAATTAATTATGTAGCATTGGGGATTTATAGGTGTATCTCATTCATTTTAAATATCAATGAAATGGTCATTTAATTCAGTAGTTCAGCTCAATGGGTGAAATTCATATATTACACAGATTCATCACAAACAGAGAGGTTGTTTTTAAGCATCTATATTTCACTGACACCCTCGACAAGGAGGGGAAACCACAAAAAGTAGTATGCTACAACCGTATGATTGTTCATAGAGTGCTTTGTCCAAGCATTTCAATGGAAAGTTGAGTGGAAGGAAAAAGTAAGACAGAATAAAGTGCTAAAGCAACACGGATAACTGTATCTCTGAGAGGACTGTGAAGCAAGCCCATTCAAGAGTTTGGGAGAGATTCACAAGGACTGTGGACTGCAGCTTCAAAAGCCACAACACACACAGTATGCAGATGTATGCAGGACATGGGCTACAGGTGTTGCATTCCTTGTGTTAACACACTCCTGAAACTGAGACATTAGAATCAGCATACTGTGCTGACAAGCCATATTGAGATGCTGATCTCATTTTCATCAGGATTTGGGTACCTGCCCACACTGTCAAAAATACCAACAACAGCTTTAATGACCATGTTATCTCTGTGCTTGACTGGCCAGAAAACTCTCCTAAACCCTACAGAGAATCTATGGATCCATCTATATTCATGCAAAAACAGCCCAAACCAAGTATTGAGGGCATATACTGTACAAATACATTACTATACAGGTCCTTCTCAAAATATTAGTATATTGTGATAATGTTCATTATTTTCCATAATGTCATGATGAAAATTTAACATTCATATATTTTAGATTCATTGCACACTAACTGAAATATTTCAGGTCTTTTATTGTCTTAATACGGATGATTTTGGCATACAGCTCATGAAAACCCAAAATTCCTATCTCACAAAATTAGCATATTTCATCCGACCAATAAAAGAAAAGTGTTTTTAATACAAAAAATGTCAACCTTCAAATAATCATGTACAGTTATGCACTCAATACTTGGTCGGGAATCCTTTGGCAGAAATGACTGCTTCAATGCGGCGTGGCATGGAGGCAATCAGCCTGTGGCACTGCTGAGGTCTTATGGAGGCCCAGGATGCTTCGATAGCGGCCTTTAGCTCATCCAGAGTGTTGGGTCTTGAGTCTCTCAACGTTCTCTTCACAATATCCCACAGATTCTCTATGGGGTTCAGGTCAGGAGAGTTGGCAGGCCAATTGAGCACAGTGATACCATGGTCAGTAAACCATTTACCAGTGGTTTTGGCACTGTGAGCAGGTGCCAGGTCGTGCTGAAAAATGAAATCTTCATCTCCATAAAGCTTTTCAGCAGATGGAAGCATGAAGTGCTCCAAAATCTCCTGATAGCTAGCTGCATTGACCCTGCCCTTGATAAAACACAGTGGACCAACACCAGCAGCTGACACGGCACCCCAGACCATCACTGACTGTGGGTACTTGACACTGGACTTCTGGCATTTTGGCATTTCCTTCTCCCCAGTCTTCCTCCAGACTCTGGCACCTTGATTTCCGAATGACATGCAGAATTTGCTTTCATCCGAAAAAAGTACTTTGGACCACTGAGCAACAGTCCAGTGCTGCTTCTCTGTAGCCCAGGTCAGGCGCTTCTGCCGCTGTTTCTGGTTCAAAAGTGGCTTGACCTGGGGAATGCGGCACCTGTAGCCCATTTCCTGCACACGCCTGTGCACGGTGGCTCTGGATGTTTCTACTCCAGACTCAGTCCACTGCTTCCGCAGGTCCCCCAAGGTCTGGAATCGGCCCTTCTCCACAATCTTCCTCAGGGTCCGGTCACCTCTTCTCGTTGTGCAGCGTTTTCTGCCACACTTTTTCCTTCCCACAGACTTCCCACTGAGGTGCCTTGATACAGCACTCTGGGAACAGCCTATTCGTTCAGAAATTTCTTTCTGTGTCTTACCCTCTTGCTTGAGGGTGTCAATAGTGGCCTTCTGGACAGCAGTCAGGTCGGCAGTCTTACCCATGATTGGGGTTTTGAGTGATGAACCAGGCTGGGAGTTTTAAAGGCCTCAGGAATCTTTTGCAGGTGTTTAGAGTTAACTCGTTGATTCAGATGATTAGGTTCATAGCTCGTTTAGAGACCCTTTTAATGATATGCTAATTTTGTGAGATAGGAATTTTGGGTTTTCATGAGCTGTATGCCAAAATCATCCGTATTAAGACAATAAAAGACCTGAAATATTTCAGTTAGTGTGCAATGAATCTAAAATATATGAATGTTAAATTTTCATCATGACATTATGGAAAATAATGAACTTTATCACAATATGCTAATATTTTGAGAAGGACCTGTACACTTCAGTAGGCCAGCTTTTCTGTACTAGAAATCCTTTTATGTATTGGTTTGGGTAGGCTTTGACTGGACCATTGGAACATCTTGTTTTTTTTTTCTTTCATAGCCATTCTGTTGTAGATTTGGTGCTGTGTTTGTACTCCTGTCTATGGCCCAGTTTGAGTCAAGCTTTAGTTTTCAGTACGAATATGGAGTTTTCTTATTTGCTTTTGTTGCTTTCATTCTCATCTTGCTTTCCTATATTTGTACAGGCGAGTTTGACCAGTCTGTGCATGCACGGCTAAATAGCAGTTGTCTTTGCCTGCCACTCCCTATGGGACCCCACATCGACGGGACACCAACTGTTCTGCCAAATGAAATGACTCTGGTGTGTCATGGAGTGGAACGCAGTGCCTGTGCACACGAGCCCAGATGGAGAAGCAGAAAAGAAGACAGAACGGGGGGGTGGGGGTAGATGCAAGATGATGGAGAAAAACCGAAGGAGAGGCAGACAGCGAGAAAATGAGCTCACACACAGTAGCCTTGGAAAATAGCTGCATAGGTCTGTGCTGTCCCGAGGCGGAGGAAGGGATTCTGACCTTTCCTCTGCTTCGGGCCACATCAGATTCACGGTCGCTTCCTCCTCACCGGAGGCTGGCAGCAGCAGAGCGGCATAAGCAGGAGGAGGACGGGCAAGGAGAGAAGGATGACAATAACAGAGAAATGTGAATTTGTCCTCCACAATGTCACCACACTGGGTAATTGACAGCGGGTGTAAATGCTTCTCCTTTCCTGTGTCTTGCAGTTGTAATCGTCAAATAAATCGCTGCACTTGTCTGATAAGACGGAGCTGCCTCATTCAAGATGCGTCTGTATTTGAATTTGTTTCTGCTGACCACGAGGCTCACCATAAACACAGATGCTGAGTTAGGGCTTCATTGTTCACAATAAAGAATGAAACATGTCGTCATTTGGTTACAGCGCTCTGTCGCTTTGTGTTCAGCTCCTCAGCAATCTTTTCAGCATAGAGTCCATTTCAGTTGCAAGAAATAAGGTCATGTGACTCAATTTTCTTACTTCTCATTGTGAGGAAGAGTAAATGTTGGCTGTTTGCACTGCCTTCCAGAAGTGTTCAAACATCTTGAACTTTCTACATTTTTTCACTTTACAGTAAAACACTTCAAAGTATTTTATTGAAATTACAGTGACAGACCTGTAAAACTTTCATATAGTTGCAAAGTTGAAGGAAAATTATGCATTGTTTTCAAAATATTTTACATATAAAAACAAAAAGGTTTGGTGTGCATTTGTATTTAGCCTCCTGAGTCAGTACTTGGAAGAACCACCTTTTGCTGCAACTACAGCTGCAGCTCGTCTTGGGTTTGTCTCTACCAGCTTTTGCAAATCAATAGACTGCTTTTATAGTTCATTCTTCTTTGAAAAATTGCTCAGGTCCAGTCAGATTGGATATTGAGCATCTTTGACATCAGTTTTCTATTCTTGTCACAAATTGTCCATTTGAATTGGGTCTAAACATTTACTAACCATCCTAACCCTAACCTAAGATGAATACACTTTGATCTGAACCATCTCATTGTAGCTCTGGCTGTATGTTTAGAGTTTTTTACTGAAAGATGAACCTTCAACTCAGTCTCAAGTCTTTTGCAGACTCAGTGTTTTGAGGATGTATCTCCATCTACAAAGCATGATGCTGCCACCACTATGTTTCATTGTGTCACTGATGCTTCCAGGGTTATTGCAGTGTTTGTTTTTTCCAAGCCCATGTCATTCATTGTCTAAGCCAAAGATGTCAATACTTTTTATAAAGATAATTGGTTCCACTGGATTTTGTTTAGGGATATCACAGTGAAGTGGGCTACATGCAAATGAAATTACTTTACTTTTGTAAAAATTATGATTATTGATTAATTAATATTTATCAAGAATTATAATTTAAAATCATAATTTGAAAAAATGTATTTCTTAACCAAAAATCATTACTTACGAATAGAAATCAGAGATGTCCGCTGGTGTTGTGATTATGGGCTCAAAGCTCTTTAATAATTACAATTAGCTATTCATCATAAATATTTGATAAATTATTAACCAAAACCACAAAATGTCACTGTTTATTCAACCGCTTCACCGAAGGTGGGGGATCTTCGACCTTGTTTTGACAGATTAATCACTCTTGTACGAAATAAACACAAACGCTTCTCTTAATTATATATATGAGGATTTATTGAAACCAAATAATTCTGATATACCATTATTCTGGTCCAAAAACCTTCACCTAACTAACAAGCACTGTTCCAAGGGAATAAAAATGACTACCTAACAATAATAATAAAATAAAAATATATGCACATTTAGTGTCTATGAAGATCAAACCAGCAGTTTTATGGACAAAATGTGTAACTTGGGTGAAATGGAAAGAAATCCTCCTGTTGTGCTGATGTCTCGGTGGGGCCACGCCCCTTTAGCCGTACAGCTGATTGCCCCAAATCTTGAACAAAGAGTCATAAAACTGTGAGGCGGGAACTCAGTGGAAAAACTCCAGTAATAAAGCTGGAACAAAGAGGCCCAGACCGCAGTTGCTTTGAATGAAAAACTTTTAAAAGTCCAACTTCTAACTCCTGGCTGATTTGGGATCAGCTGGATTAAACATGAACACGCACGATTCAGCAGCGCTTGCTCAGCAAATCAAAAACAGCTCAGCATAAAACACTTCAATCAGTTTTTTACCTGCACCGGGTGTCGGCGTGGTCTTCGATCGACGAATAAATCTTCTGACCTTCTTGTATCAGATAGATTTCCAGCTTTCAAGCTCTTCCGGGAATGGCCTTGTGGAGCAAAAGTTCGCCTGCGAGCTTTGTTTCTCCAGATATGCGCCCTGTGAGACACGCAAGAAATGGCCACAAAACTTTTCCCCTCGGCGGGTTTCTAATCCCGGTGACGTCAGAGCTGCGATGTCTGTTGAGCTGCGCGTGTTCAACTGTGCGACCAAAATGTATGACTCCAACACTTTGTGTTGGTCTATCACATAAAATCCCACCAAAGCACATCAATTTGTGTGGTTGCAACGTGAGAAAAGGTGAAGATGTTCAAGGGATATGAATACCTTTGCAAGGCACTAAAACCTCCTTCTGTTACTGATTGGTTTGTTGGACTGTGAATGTACAGGGTATGTAGATGTGTGGCTTAAATGATTTAAAAATGCTTTTATGTCACAACAGAGTTTGAAAAATAGTTTTACGTTTGCAGAAATCCAATCCTACTTTATTTGCAGCACACTGAAGACAGCTGACAAAATAACTCTGTAAACTAGCCTGAGTCCACAGCTCACTCCTAAGCTGACACCTGCCCACTTCCCGTGTGTCCTTTGCTTATCTAGCTGCCGTTTTCTTTCTCTAATGAAAAGCTCAGAGTCTCCGGAGAAAGGACACCAGAAGGTACTGAATATAAAACAAAGTGGGAAAGCCAGCAGAGGCAGCCCCATTCCCACAGTTCTTTCACAGCCAACATTTGCTTTCAGCCCTATTAAGTCATTAAATGGCATCTTTAGCTTGCCTGCATATTTTTGTAATTCTGCTGAGTACATTAGACATAAAAATTAACTACCAGACATGGAACAAAGTAAGTCTGTGAAGCATACGGTGGTTATAGTGGTAGCTGCATTGAAAAACCTGTCTGAAAAGGCCTCTGATATATTTTTAGTAGAAACTAAAATGACGGTGAAAGATCAAAATTTCTGCACAACCCAGTCAGCATTATGGTCTAGCATGATTTGTGTTACAGTTTTAACTCTGATGACTTTTGCAACAGGTTTGTCAGTTTCCTGTTCCGGCTGTTTTTCTGTATTTGGCAGAGAAGTTGCACATTATTTCATCAGGTAAATGCAAACAACAGCCAAAGGACTTACAGCTTCCAAACTTGAGAGGACAGGCATGTCCATCCATGGGGAAATCCACCAGCTTCATGGGACACTCTGCAATAATGGTCAACCTGAAGCAGAACAGAGAGGAATGGTTTAAATGAGGGCCAAATGTAAACTTTACTGGGATATATCTGCAACAGTGCCTCTCATCACAACAAAGAGGATTTAAAACCTGTCTGAAAAGGCCTCTGATATATTTTTAGTAGAAACTAAAATGACGGTGAAAGATCCAAATTTCTGCACAACCCAGTCAGCATTCTAGTCTAGCATGATTTGTGTTACAGTTTTAACTTTGATGAACCAAAACCAATGCTTTTGTGGCAATTTCTGGTGATTTTAACCATGCTTCACTGTCTGCTACACTTCCAACGTTTCAAATGGTAGCTGCTCTACCAGAGAAAACAAAACATTGGATTTGTTTTATGCAAATGTCAAGGACTCATACATCTCTACAGCAAGACCTCCTCTAGGCAAATCAGATCACAATCTTGTTTTTCTCTGCTCGAAATATAAGCCCCTTGTTCAAAGGCAACCTGTAATAAAGAGGACTGTGAGAAAATGGTCCCAGGAAGCTGAAGAAGCTCTGCAAGGTTGCTTTGAGGCTACAGACTGGGACACACTGTGCCAGCCACATGGAGAGGACATCAATGCCATGACTGAGCGTGTAACCGACTATATAAACTTCTGTGTGGATAACATCATCCCCACCAGAACCGTCAGATGCTTCCCCAATAACAAACCTTGGATCACCAGTGACCTGAAGGACCTGCTTAACAAGAAAAAAAGAGCCTTCAGAGAGGGAGACAGAGAATTATTGAGGAGTTTACAGAAGCAACTTAAAGTCAAGATAAGAGACAGCAAGGAGATGTACAAGAAGAAGCTGGAGAGCAAGCTCCACCAAAACAATATCAGAGATGTGTGGACAGGGATGAAGAAGATCACAGGCTTCAAGCAGAAGAATGATCAGACCAATGGAGGTCTGGACAGAGCCAATGAACTGAACACATTCTTCAATAAGTTCAGTTCAGAAACAAGCTCAGCATCCTCCTCTCCTGCTCACAGGCAAACAGACATTCCACCCTCCTTTGACCCACAGGACCCACAGCTGTCCAGTAACACCTCACATTTTTTATCTTCCACCTCAGCCCTAGACCCTTCTGCTTCTACATGTTTGCCTTCAACCATATCAGAAGATATGTGTGTCTCAAGAAGTCAAGTGAAGATGCAACTGGAGAGACTGAATCGGAATAAGGCTGTAGGTCCAGATCATGTCAGCCCTAGAGTCCTGACGGCCTGTGCAGAGCAGCTCTATGCAGCACCTCTTCAACCTTAGCCTGGCCCAGAAGAAGGTTCCGGTGTTGTGAAAGACCTCCTGTCCTGTTCCGGTACCAAAGAAAACTCACCCATCAGTCCTCAATGACTATAGACCTGTTGCCCTGACATCCCATATCATGAAGGTCCTAGAGAGACTCCTGTTGGCCCACCTGAGTAAGCAAACAGTAAACCATCAGGACCCCCTTCAGTTTGCTTATTGCTGTGGAGTTGGAGTTGAAGATGCCATCATACACCTGCTTCAACAAACCCACTGTCATCTGGACAAAGCCAGCAGCACTGTGAGGATCATGTTCTTTGATTTCTCCAGTGCATTTAATACAATCCAACCTGATTTGCTTTGTCAGAAACTCCAGAAGACTCAGGTGGAGGCCTCAACAATCTCCTGGATTAAAGACTACCTGACAAACAGACCACAGTTTGTGAGACTGAAGGGTTGTAAGTCTAACCAGGTAGTCAGCAGCACAGGAGCACCACAGGGGACTGTACTCTCACCATTCCTCTTCACTCTGTACACCTCAGACTTCCAGTACAAGACAGACTCCTGTCATCTGCAGAAATACTCGGATGATTCTGCAGTCGTGGGGTGGATCAGAGATGGACAAGAAGCTGAGTACAGGAAGGTGGTGGACCACTTTGTGGCATGGTGTGGAAACAATCATCTCATGTTGAACGTGACTAAAACAAAGGAGATGATTGTAGATTTTAAGAGAAACAGGAATAAGTCAAAAACTATTTCTATCATGGGAGAAGAAGTGGAGGTGGTGGAGGAGTATAAATACCTCGGTGTTCACCTGGACAACAGACCAGAGTGGAGATGCAACTGTGAAGCCGTCTACAAGAAGGGACAGAGCAGACTGTACTTCTTGAGGAAGCTTAGGTCCTTTGGTGTTTGCAGCAAGATGCTGCATATCTTCTATAAGTCTGATGTGGAGAGTGTGATCTCTTCTACCATCATCTGCTGGGGAAGCAGCATCAGAGCCAGGGACTTAAAAAAGCTCAACAAGCTGATAAAAAAGGCTGGTTCTGTTCTGGGGTCTCCTCTGGAACATCTGGAGATCATTGTGGAAAGAAGGATTCTTCATAAAATGAAGAACATTATGGAGAACCTTGAGCATCCTCTTCATGAGACTGTCCTACAACAACAGAGTGTCTTCAATCAGAGGCTTCTTCAGATCTGCTGTAAGACGGAGCGCTACAGGAGATCCTTCCTGCCCACAGCCATCAGCATCTACAACGGCTCTTTGAGAAAACCTTGATAATATGAGCTACAACAACATTTAATTTCCCTTTGGGATTAATAAAGTATTTTTGAATTGAATTGAATTGAAAAGCACAATGTATTGAATTTCTAAATGTATTTAACTTTATTTAAAAAGTGAAAATAAAGTTTCCATGAATGTCAATATGGTGAAAATAAAAACTAAGTACATCCTATGATTCCCCTTAGGAACTAATCACCTCAAGAAGTCATTTTGTGTATGAGTTTGTCAGTGTCTCCCATGATTTTTGAGAAATAGTGGCAACCTCTTAAAGTCTCACTGCTACATTTCAATCATGTTGAGATCTGGGCTTTGACTAGAACATTGAAACATCTTGGTTTTTGTTTTTGCTGTCCGTCCATTTTAGCATCGTGTTAATATATGCTGTATGCTCCAGAACAGCAAACCGCCAAATTATTCACTAATATAGAGGTTATTAAGACACATTAAATCAGCAGCATCTGACTCTATCATAACTCTGTCATGATCCACAGGTGTTTGGGTTTTGATCATTTCCTTGTTGTTTATTATGTTCATTAGGTCTTGCTTTATTTAGTTGTTATTCTTTCCAATAGGGTTTTGTCATATTAGTTCATTCCTTTGTGTTTAATTTCTTAGTTTATTCCTGTATTCTGTTCTTTGTACATTTGGATTCATTTCTCTTACATCTCTGTTAATTTTTCCCTTGTTTAAGTAGTTTCTTTGTGTCTTAGTTTAGTGTCTCAGTCTCCCTTGGTTTCTCTGCCTTAAATCTGCCACAGCTGTCCTGCATTTCCTCTGATTAGCTCTTCAAGGTTCTTTTGTCATTTTCCACCCCTACCTCAGTATATAAGCTCACTGGTTCTCATTGGCCTTCACTGGATTCTTCTGTTACAACGTGCTCAATGACCCTTTCTCCTCGTGCAGAGATTTTCCTGTAGATTTTCCTATTTTATTATTAAAGAACTCTGTTTTGCCATTTCAGTTTCTGCACTTGGGTCCGTTCACAAACCAAAACATGACACTCGTATTCCTAAATCCTATGGAAACCACGTGTCAGTGTTGATAATCATGGAAAATGTATTTTTCCAGTGTCTAAATGGTGTCTACTAAAGGGCAAAAACGGAAAAAAGGGAGTTTTTACATTGTTAATTTCCTCTTTTGAAACACATCATTCAGATTATAAAAAGTTTCTGACTCCTTTAAAAGTTTGTTATCTGCATTGCCTTTAAACAGCTTTCTGCTGTTGACACTGAGAATCCTGGTTGGATTTCACGGTAAATCCCTTTTATTACTTTATAACAAACACAGCCTGTCACCGCTCGGATTCTAGCTGAAAATGCAGAAATATAGAAATCAAAGTGTCTACAATCTTATCACAAGCTAAGGTTTGAGAAGGTTAGGGAGTTAGATGCAAAAGAGCAGACTGTTTTCAAGATGGTGATGCAGTTAAAGGTTGTGTAGAAGGTAGTACCTCATGGTGTAAAGGATGGTGCCATTCTTCATGATGCGGAAGAGCTTGTTGGGCGCTGTCATGTTGTGGGCAACCGACCTCTTGCCGTTCCTGAAAAAGGTGTCTGGTGTCCAGACCTTGGTCACCATCAGGTTGTTAAGCCTCAGTATCTCCACTGGGCCCTCGTACATCAATCTCCGATCAACCCAGGTCTGCCGAAAAAATACATCCATAGTGTACTCCTAATAGAAGAATAAACAACAAATTACTAAAAACATGACAACAAGCACAGTTTGATGTATTTACCTTGAAGACAATGAGCTCTTCAAGTGTTTCCCACAAACTATTAGGTGCAGTAATGCTTTGTTTTAGTGGATTATTTCAGTGAACAATATAATTTTGCAATGCAATGGACCTAACAGCTGCACAATATTAGGAAAACTTGCGATAGAATTGGTGAATGTCGCAGTAAATAAATATTTAAAACGCGTGTCAACACCTTTTACATTTTATTGGCTGTCTACTTTGGGTTCATAGCAAACATAAACTCTGATAATGAGTAGTCTATCCAGCTACTGGGTAAAATAAACATTAATAAAACTCATCATTTCTACTTCAACAAGTTTTTAATAAAAACCTGCTTCTGCCCAAATTAAGCTGTTTTAGCATTGAATCAACTTTGTTTTTTAATTAACGAGGTGATAACTAAAACTATTTTAATTAATAAAAAATAAATCCATGTAAAAAAAAAAATATATGGATCTTGCATGATAAATATTCAATATACTGTGCAGCCCAACCTAATAGCACAAAAAATGGTGCAAAAGTAAAAACAGAGTTCCACATAATGAATGCATTGAGCCATAATAGTTTAGCTACATACCATCTCAACATCGGAGACCGGCCCAAAACTTGTCACATAAATGTCAGTCTTCACCTCAGTCACAGGGCCTGTTGGGATCAATTAAATCACATTCATTGACATTTTCCCACACAATCCAGTCTTACAAAGTTGCCAGTCTTATTCAAATAGATGTTAAAAACTGTTGACTGCCTATAGCCCATCAAGGAGACTTGCAGTAGCACATCTCTTCTGGAGCTGTGTAGTACTCTGAATAAGGCAATGGGGAAAATAGCTTAAAAGATGTAAAAACTTAATCCTGTTTGATTTTTTTCCCCTCATTGAATGAACGTGGAGTCCCAGTATGAAGACAAGCTGTAAGTGTACGCCTGCATACGGACATTTTGTTGACAGGCTGCTTTTGCACAGTAAATGAGTTCTTGCTGCATTCTCACATGAATATTCAGTAGACATCATGCATGAAAACCAAATCCATACTTCTTGAACCGAGCATTATGCATTTGTCCTGAAACATACAGGGGATTATATAACTTCCCTCACTCAAATGAACTTATCACTGAGGCCCCTCTTTTAAAGGCAAACCCATCACAATGTTGGCATGAAGAGTGAAACACATTTTAGCAAGCATATACTGAGAATGTACAACGCAACATGCACTATGCAATGCACATCTTGCAAGCTAGAGTAATGTGGCATGAAAGCACAATGTTGATTTAAAGACTGACTTTGCATGTTCTGAAAGAAGGATTTTCTTATTTGCTCATAAGGGTCTTAAGATCAAATTAATTGATTTTCATTGTTTGGATTTCCTACTTAATGCCCTTTATGGTTTACTTTAACGTTTTGTTTCTCCACAGTTATTAGTCTTCAGTTAGTAAAGCAGGTTTGATTAACAATTCTTAAAGGCTGTTTTGGTTCTTAGTAATAAGTTTACAGCACTTCATTTTCCCATGTAATGAAAATGTTAAAGAGGACATTTTAGATAGAGACCACAAGAGGAAATTGGGGTTTACAAGCCTTCTCACAGATTCTCTACCAGATTTAGGACTTGGCCACTCTAACATATGAATATGTTTTCACCTGAACTACTTCTTAGTAGCTCTAGTTACATGTTCAGGGCCATTACCTTGTTGCAATGACAACCTCTTGCCCAGTCTCAAGTGTTTTGCTGCCTTTAACAGGCTTTCTAGAAGGACTGCTCTTTATTTAGCTCAGTCCAGTTTCCCATCATCTCTGATCACCTTTAAAAAACATCCTCACAGCATGATGCTGCCACCACCAAGTTTCCCGTTGGAGATAGTGCATCCAGGATGATGTGTAGAGACTGTTTTCTGCCACATATAGCCTTTCCGCACCAACAAGTAGCTTCCCTGTTCCTGCCAAAAGGAGAAGAATTCCCATTTCTTCTTGCCACTCTTCCAGAATAGGTGAGATCTATGGAGACTAGAGCTAACACCTTCGCTCTTGGACAGATAGGGAGAAAGCCACAATGTTGATATAATGATGTGCTTGATGGATTTCCAGAGGCTCAATGTTCTTATTTGCTTATTTGAGGGTCTGAAGATCAAATAAAGTGTCTTGAATTATATTTACTCAGTGCATTTTTTTTGCATTTGTAACCCTTTATCTTGTTCATCCATCCATGCCATTTTTAGCCTTCAGTGAGTAAATTCAGCTAGTTTATACTCTTCTAAAAGATAGTTTGGTTGGAGAAATGTTGCTTAGGGCCCTCTGCTGGCCTGAGCTGCAGGTAGTAACTACTATTAGCAAAACTTAACAAAAACAATGCAATACTTTCCATTTTATGTGTTCAACCACAAAAAAAAAAAAAAAAGAAAATGCTCAGAATGAGGTTGCACAGTGTTATATGCCATTGGTTAAAGGTAATGTAAATCTTTAGAAGTGGAAATTAATTGTTTATTTCTGCAACATTCACCCCCTTTTCAACACCTTTTGCATTTATTGCTTTTATTGCTGCTTGAATACGACAGTCCCAGTTGGAATTCCTTCTTCACTGGGAGTTGGAGTTCTTGTATTTCCAACTGTGAACTTGGAAATTTACAATACCCAATACAACCACAACCCACCAAACTCCCACTGTTTATGATTTTCAACTGGGGGTTGACGTCATTCTTGACTTCAGAGACAAACTGAATGCAGCATTTTTCAAGGCTGGGAAGGCTGGAGATGGCCCTCTGCTTAGGGCCTGAGACAACCTTGGCCCGCCCCTGCAGCAGAAGTTTATATATCTATTTTCTAATGTAATGAAAATGTTAAGGAGGAGATTTTATAAGATATGAGCAGAAGATGTAAAAGCAGAATTTTGTTCTGACCTTTTTGGGCTCAATTTGTTTGCACAGCGGTACTTTTACGCCTCCACAGACAAAATGCTCTTTTCAGCAGTCCTTTGGCTTACAAAGGAAACAGTATGAACATTTTCAGTCTTTTCATTTTAGTCGTCAGTTTATATCCAAAGTGACACGAAAGTGTTTTAAATGATATGGTGCTTGTTCTGTGGTGCGCAAAAATGCGCTTCTCCTCTAAATACCTCCGAATCCAGGTCGCAGCCTGTTGTCATAGCCGTCCAGAAGTCGGTCCAATATCCGAGTAAAATTCTCCGGATAAATCCTCTCATCCTTCCTTGTTTGTCCGGAGATGTTTTTCGCACTAAGAGGAGAAACGAATAAAAGAAAAACCTCAACTTTAAGGTCTGAACTGATCCGAGTGGTCAGGTTTCAGCAACGCACTCACCAAGTCAAACACAAAAAGTAGAACAGGGTCCGAATAAACGCGGCTCGCGTCGCTGTCACCATCTCCTTCTTCTTTGCGCACACCATCCTTGCATGCCATACTTTAAGCCTCTTCACATCTCCGCCTGGGTCTCGAAGAAAGACTGGGAGAGTCGCGGCGGCGGCAGGGCGCAGCGCAGCCTAGGGGCGCAGGAAGGATGCTGGAAGTTGTGTGAGCCTCTCTGCGGTCTCTCAGCCACACGCACAACACAGTCTCTCATACACACACTCACACACCTTTGCCTTCACCTTCCAACACCGGGCGGTCGCCTCCTGTCCGAATCCGAGGTCCCACAGAAAAAAACTCTTCCCTCTTTCTCACCTTTTTTCCCTCATTCCTTCTATTTCCCCTCGTATCTCCATCACCATCTCTGTTACACATTAGACTTGTGCACAATTCTAAAGAGGAGTCTCTTCGTGTCCTCTGCTCCAAGCCCCAACCTCCCTGACCCCCTCCCAGGGGCGCCTCCAGAACGTTTTGTAAAGGTTTGCCAGATGGGGGCCACTAATAAATTTTAGGTGGCACACCAAAGCAATAACCAGAGCAGTAAGTGAAGCATTTACTCCTTAGGATATTTTTAAAGCAACCTAATGCTCAGTTAGTTCCTGCTGTCAAGGAGCTATGAAGCTATTAATGTCAATACCACCTTTGCACATAAAGAGGCTGAGTTTTTTTTTGTTTTACTTTTTCTTCTTTGCAAATTAGCTCAAGAAGTGTTTCATGTCATGCCACACATGTTGACAGTCCAGACCTAATTTTTTGCCATTGTGATACATCTGGCTGTATTTTAGCATAATTGGTTTTTAGCTTAAAGGTGATCCTTTACCTCAGTCTTTTGCAGCCTCAAACAGATTTTCTTCCAGGTTTGTCCTGTATTTAGCTCCATCAATCTTCCATCAACTCTTGGCAACTTCCCTGTCTCTGCTGAGGAACAGCATCACCGCGTCTCATTGTGGGGATGTTCTGTTTGAAGTGATGTACATTGTAGGTTTTCCACCACACAGTGTTTTTATATGTGTGCCAAAAGGTTTAACTTTGAGATAATCTGAATAGAACACCTTCTTCTACAGGTTTGCCGAGTCCCTTATATGGCCCAGCGGACTTCTTGTGAAGTTATTTTAATAATGGCTTTCTTCTTGACACTCTTTTACCAAGACTAGATTTGTGGATGACAGTTTCTCCCACCTGACTTGTGGATCTCTGCAGCTCCTCCAGAGTTACCTAGGGCCTCTTGGCTACTTCTTCTTTTCATACCATGTATCATTTGTCTTTCTTTTCAGATTCATGCACTACTTTGAAGTGTTCTATTGCATAAAATCCTGCTAAAATAAAATGAATGACAGACATTTAAAGGCAGTGATAGAAAAAAAAGCAAGCATATTTAACAAATAAATAAAGGTTAAGGTTCATTGAAAGTTGTTGTTTCCTGTCTTAAAATTATGTTCTTTAAAAAATATAATTTAAGTGAGATTATCTGGGCAAAGGGGCAATTGGGGACCCAGCAAATTCAAACTGGTGGCCATTGCCCATCCATCCCCTTTTTGATGCATTTTCCTTTCAACAGGCAACAGCATTTTTTGCAATGAGTTTTAGTTGCAAATATGCACCTGCTTGTCATCCAATATTCCCACTGTGCTCTTTGACCTCTCTGTCAACCAGCGCACACCACTCTCTGACATGTAGAAGTGTCAGTTGCAGCTTAGCCTACATGTTGAACTAGTTTCAGGAAAGCCTGTATAAGGATTCAAATGGGTCAGTCTTGTCGCAATACGCAGTTGCACTCACACGCGCCAGCACACATGCACAGGTACTGTAAAGTAACTGGGACAAGCCACATGCTGCTTCACAGATTTCTCTGCACCTGGGACAAGAACAAGACCTTCACTCGTTGTGTGTGCGCCTTTGTTTCTACCGTGCATTGTGAGTGTGTGTGGCTCTGAAGGTGAAGCGCGGGTGAATCAAGACGTCTGGGATCAATAACACTGGCTTTCCTGATGAGTTTGAACGTGTAGAAAGACACTCAGGTTTTTTTGACTCAAGCAGAAGCTGCTTGGTTTGAGGGGGAAGCTAAGGGAGCATTATGTAGATACAGTATCTTTTATGCGAGCTGAAGTCATGCAGTCTTGTAAGGCAGCTCTCAATCTCCTGCACAGCCGCCCACCCCCAGTCCTCTCACAATACACCAGAGCAAGGCGGCTCTGTGGGGGATGAGTAATGCACGCGCATCTGTGGGGGCAGCCATTTGTCCGAGGGAATCTTTCTTTTTGTTTGTCTCTCATCTTTTTAGGCATTTGATCACTGTTTGGTCTTTTAATGAAGGCTCTCACAGCAGACTGCACAGTAAGGCTGTTTTCAAATTGACTCAACAGCGGTCAAATGCCTCAAAATGTTAGGCAGATTTGGGAAAAGACGCTTCAGCCTTATTACACCCGTTGACCTTTCCTTGTAAGTCTGGCTGGTGTTTAAATTTCCGTACATGATGTTCTGCTCTGTCAACACTTGTGGCCTGAAGACAAGTTCAGTGCCTGTCATGGTGAGGAATTTTCCGAGGTCTTTAATTAAATTTTAGTTATTGTACATCTCTGTCATGAGGCAGTCTAAAACAGAATCAGCTGCTTTGTAAGCATTATGGCCTAAAGTGGATTTACTGAATGATAATCTATTTTTTTTTATCTCTCAGAGCCCATGTGTGTTTGCAGGATGGAGAGAAAGAAGGTGGGGTGGAGATCTAAGACATTTGGTTGTGAATGCTTTGGAAAAGGTTGGGTTGAACTAAAAGATGAAGGTTTACTATACCAGTCCCAAATGTATTAGAAAAGTAGAGCCTGTCAGTCAAAACAAACACAGTAAAAAAATTCTACTGTCTTTATTGTTGTCTTTACTGCACTCTAAAAACTGGTTAATTGAAAACACATCTATTTGGGTTGTTTTGCTAACCCAGCTCCAACTTAAGTGAGGTTCTGTTAAAATTCTATAAGCAATTAGTATTTTACCACAGTAGATAACTCTGTTGATGTTCTTCTTTAGTCTAAATACGCATTAGTAACAACGGGTAACAGCTAGTTCCAGAGGAGCCAAGATCAAGGTGGACTTTTACCATTTTAAAGCAACACCAGTTTGGAAAATATCCTAGCGGTTTTAGGCTCATGGTATTTTATGATGCTGTCAACCATTTACCATTTTTTTTCTTTAACAAAATACTATTTTTTTTTTTACTTTGTCCTACTCTGACGGGAAATACTTCATTCATGTTTTGTTCTCACTGCGAGTTAGATGATATGTGGGGCAGAGACTCCAACCTTTATTTTCCGTGTATATAAACCATTGCTTTCTGCATAAACAACCACCTAATACAATCGTGACCATAGCTAAAATAAAATAACACTACTATAATGTACCAAGGATGTTTTAGAGATTGGTAGAAGTCCACTTTGATGTAAGGATATCAACCATTCATTACCTTTTAGTACTTTTAGCACGGGTTATATGAGGCCAAAGAGGATTTTGTGTTGGGCTTTGAAGAATAATAGTGAATATACATTAAAGTATAACAGAAAGTATAACAGGAAGGACAATTTAGGGTGTAATCACACCAGGAAGGTGAGGTTTGCTTTCACATTGTACTTCTTGCAAGTGAACTATAACTTGTAGACAAAGCCACTCGAGGAAAAAAATTGTGGCAGTCCTGCGTGTAGCACCTCTGTTCTGCATATTCGTGCTGTTATTGCAGCTGCAATATCACTGTGAGGGTCAAGAGCAGCTCATTCAGCAAAGATTTGGCAACTTTCTATTTAACATTTTGTAACCCTGTAGAATTCGTGCTGCAAGCAGAAGGAGACGTTGTGCCCTGCACCGGGCTACAACACACAGGCAACAGCGTTGCTAAGCAACAAAGTGCGATTCATGTAAGATTTCAGGATAACGTTCACTGCAACGGTGGCTTGTTGAATCCAAAGAGACATATGCTTCTGAAATTGGGTCAGATTGAGTCCGGTTTCTATTCACATCAGAAGCGAACCGCACCAGAGTTTGTTTGGAAGTGGACCGAGAGCACCTCAAAAAGTGGGTCTCAGTCTGATTGTTTGGTTTGCACTTGAGTACCCCTGCACAAAAAGTTCCGGACCAGTGGGAAACAAACTCTGGTTCGTTTAAAGTGGACCAAAGGTGGCAGGTTTGAATACACCCTAAACTATAGCATTAAAGAACACACATAAGGTTACAATGAGTTCAGCATTGTGCCTTTTGAGTCTGTACAAAATTGGATGGATCTGCCTTCTTGAGGTGAGAAAAACAACCAGACAACAATGTAGTGTTGTCATAGTTTGTCATCATAGAACTGAAGAGGTCCAATCAGGATGGAGAAAGGCAACATTAGCTCAAACAATCACTCCTTCCAACCAAGGTGTGCAGAGCACCATCTCTGAATGCACAATGAGTTAACTGTATGGCCTCCACATTCGTCCGATCGGTCCAACAAATCTGATGCAACTTTGTGATGCTACAATGTTAAAATGAACCAGACCCTCTGAGGAATGTTTCTGACCCTTACTTGAATCTTTTCCTCAAAGAAGTAATGCAGTTGTGAAGGTACGACGGGGTCCAACTCAGTATTCGAAAGGTGTACCCAATAAAGTGATCGGTAAGTGTACAGTCTGACACTGATTTGAATAACATTTGTGTGCGAATGCACTGCATTTAGCATCATTTTACATTTTTAATTTGACTTGTCTATTTTTGTAATTATTTTCTTGGAAAACATGCCTCTCAGGCTCCATATGTTTTTTCCAAAAGTTGGACAGAGTAATAATCCAGTAATAATTGAGCCTTCGCAGATGTGCAAGTTATCTACTCCCTGATTTCCAAATGGTTGCTGGCATTTAGACTGAGCCAGAAGCTTACTTCCTCTCTTTTGCATGGAGGACATGGTCCTCATGTAATTTGTAAACAGAATTTTAGTGTCTTTAAATCATCCCATTTTTAATATTCTCAGGCAGTTGCAGGCTTTTTACCATTGTTTAGAAATACTCCATTCTCTGAAGAATTTACAGAGAAAATGTATCATTAAATATTTAATCTTGCTATTTGCCATTATTACACATTATTACACACAAAACCTTTTTTAATCTCAATGTCTGACGTGAGATCAGACTAAGATTTTCCTGTTGTAGATCAGTCAGGAATACTAACATTATTTATATTTGTCAAATGCTAGAATAATCAGAGAAAATATTTTGAGATAATCTTTTATTACGTTCTTAAAAGTCAGAAGTTTACATACAATAAGAAAACTGTGTCTTTAAACAATTTGGAAAAGCCCATATGGTAATGCTGTAGCATAATAAGATGCTGAAGATTGATCTTTGACAACATTTGAGTTAAAAATAGGCACACATGTGTATGTTTTATGGCAACACATCAAACACACTGATTCTTTGTGGCATATGATGGAAAAATCTAAAGAAATCAGAAAAGATATCAGGAAGAGCATTGTTGACCTCCACAAGTCTGGTTCATCCTTGGGTACAATTTCTGAATTTCTGCCACGTTCATCTGTTTAAACAGCTATATGCAAGTATGAACATCACGAGAATGTTAGCCATCATATGTCTCAGGAACGATACGTGTTCTGTGTCCCAGAGGTGAATGTGTTCTGTGTAATGTACAAAAAAACCCTGGAATAAAACTAAAAGTGCTTGTGAAGATTGTGGTTGTTGCTAATAAGAGAGTTGCAACCACAGTGACAGGGGCTGAAAGGGCACTCAGAGAAAGAAGCCAACACTCCAAAAGCAACATAAAAAAGACAGATTCAGTTTAAAAGTGCACGGAGGGACAAAGACCTTAATTTTTTTTAGATATTTCCCGCGGTCTGATGGAACCAAAACTGAAGTGCCATTCATTTTCTTCTATATCTGCTTCTTCCATACAGGGTTGCGGGGGAGCTGGTGCCTATCTCAAGAGGCAGGGTCCACCCTGGACAGGTCAACAGTCCATCACAGGGCAGCACAGAGACATACAAGACACACAACCATGCACACCTAAGGGCAATTTAGAGAGACCAATGAACCTAACAGTCATGTTTTAGACCATGGGAGGAAACGGGAGTACCTGGGGAGAACCCACACATGCACGGGGAGAACATGCAAACTCCAGGCAGAAAGACCCCCAGCCGGGAGTCGAACCTAGGAAGGCAACAGTGCTCCCAACTGCGCCACCATGCAGCTCCAAAACTGAAGTGTTTGGGCATAATGACCATTATTACATCTTGAAGAAAAATGGGGAAACTAGCCAGCCTGAGAACACCATCTAAACTATGAAGTATGGGGGTGGCACTTTTGTGTTGTGGGGGTGTTTCGATGCAAAAGTAATTGGTTCAATTCTCTAAACAGATAGCAGCATGAGGAAAGAACATTATGAAAAAATACTGAAGCAATATCTCAAGACATCACCCAGAAAGTTGAAACTTCATCACAAATAGGTCTTTCAAATGGGCAATGATTCAAAGCATAATGCGAAATTAGTTGCAAAGTGGTTTCCGTACAACGAAGTCAATTTTTGGAGTGGCGATCACAAGTCCCTAATCTAAGTACAGTAAAAAAAATTGTGATGTATGTCAGCAAACTGGCCTATAAGCCGGATTCAGCTACACCAGCTCTGTCAGAAGGAATGGGCCACAATGCTAGCAAACTATTGTGAGAAGCTTGTGAAAAGATACCCACAGCATTTGACCCAAGCCATGCAGTTTAGAAGAATATGTCATTATTCTTGCATTTAACAAATGCAATTAATTTCAGTCATTCCAACATACATAAAACAAGAAAATAAATTTCAGGGATTAGATCTGGTCAAGAGATTATTTTCTCAATGTTTAAAAAAGGATGTTCTGGATTATCTATGATTGAATCATGCAAAGGTTTGGTAAAACCCACTGTTCAAAGCCTTATCCACACATAAATCCAACACGTAACATCACGATAGATCAAATCAAGTGGAAGAATCAGTCCAAATGATTTCACTATGAACAGCACTTGCCACAGGGCTGGTATTTGCTTTGTTTCTGGGTTGGATTATGGAACAAAGTAAACCATAAAGGCCAGGTAGGGAGAAGACAGCTTGTCTGCACTCAGAGTTACGATTGATGAGGCTCATTGTGGCAGTGCAGGAAGCTAATGAGTCAGAACCACGAGTCAAGCTGTTGGGAAATCACACCAGTGCCAACACCCCCAAAAAAAGACACAACGTGACACCGTCGACTCCAAACAAATGCAGCTGCAGAGACACGTCGACTGACACGAAACGAAAAACCAGAGACGAGCTTCTGTTGTTGCTTCATTTCAGTGGTAAATCATTTTTCCCAACAAAAATGTCTGTCTAATCATCTAAAAATGACTAAGTATAGATAAAAAAAATCTTTAAACCATACGTAAAATAAAGGAATGCATAGTTTTTTTAAACTAGGGCAGCAATTGTAAAAGATATGTCCTAAAAAAAAAAAAAAACGCACTAAAAGCTACCTCTAAAAGATTTCTCTGAAACTGCCAAGTTTCTCCAGTTATCTACTTACAGCTGAAGTTCTGAGCAGCAGATCAGTAACTTGACTTAAGGCGGTCTCTTCTCTGTCTAACCTTCTGCTTTGAATGCATTTCAGCATTATATAATACAAAACATCAGCAGTGACACTCTTTGGCTGGAACTAGAAATTGGAAGTTTCATGTAATCCCAATATCTTGAGTGGGCAGGAATCTCAACATATTTGCAGTACCTGGCAAAGGAACATCTCTACATTTTGTCAGTATACAACTGAAAACTTTAATGAATTTCATTGAGATTTTATGTGACAGACCAACACAAAGTAGTGTGGATTTGTGTTGTAATGTCAGAGCTTGGCTCCTCCCTTTCATTTTTGTCCTAATACCACCGCCTTATTGGGCTGGTATTCACAGGTCAACCCTTAACAGACCGAAATATTATTTAATAAAATATTAAAGTATTCATATTAAATAATATATTCATATTCATAATCACAACAATCCTTTAGTGAATTCCTGGGTGAATACTTTTTAGAACCACTTTTCATTCAATTACAGCTGCAAGTGTTCTAGGGTCACATCTGAAAATGTTTCTTCTTTGCAAAATAGCCAACGCTCATTCAGATCGGATGGAGAACATATGTGAACATCGTGTTTCAAGTCTTATTACAGATTCTCAATTGGACTTAGGTCTTGAGTTTGATTGGGCCATTCAAACACATCAATATGCATTGATCTTAACCATTCCATTGTAGTTCTAGCTGTATATTTAGGGTCATTGTCCTGCTAGAATGTGAATATCGGCCCCAGTCTCCAATCTCTTGCAGCCTCTAACATGTTTTCTTGCTTCTTGCCCTGAATTTAGCTCCATTCATCTTTTTATCAAATGTGATCAGCTTCCCTTTCCTAGCTGAGGGATTCCCACAGGATGATGCATGTGCACCAAAAGGTTCAGCTTATGGTCTCATCTTCCCTGTGCACCTTCTTCCACACGGTTGCTGTTTCCACAACATGGTTAATGCAAAACTTCAAGCTGAACTTATCATGGCTTTCTTTCTGAGATTGTTTTTTATTTCATTTTCCATAAAGGTCAAATATGTGAGGTGTACAATTTATTTATGTTTTACTACTTAAGTAACTTCTAAAATTATTTCAGTGCTCTGCATTTGATTTAGGGGTGCTAGAGGAAAGGGGGCACGGCACACTTTCAGATATTTATTTCACCATTGCAGCACATCTGTATAAATTCAACTCTAGTTTCTTCTCTCAAACAGAACGTCTCACTCTAAAAATGCAGTAAAAAAGTGTGATTAAAAAAAAACAAAAACAGAAAGAATGTGTTACGGGACAAACACTTTTTTACAGCACTGTAGAAGATGCAACATGACATTCTCCTTACAAACGTGTAATACTGGAGCAATTAACTCAAAATTAGTATTTCAATAAGCAAAAGAATATTTTTTTGTCCAAATGTATTAAAACTTAAACTTTAATGTAATTAGCTTGAAAGCTTTTGATAATTTTTTTAGTCTGCTGACCAGTTAACTTTTTATGTGGAAAATATAAAACAGCAAAACAACTGCAGTCAGACTAAGGGTTAGGAAAAGAGTTTCCTGACACATTTGATGCAAACATTTGTGTTGCAAGTCCTCTGTCTAATGCAGAGGATTGTCTTGCATGCACCAACTCTAACCTCTAGTTTTGCATAACTGTGCATGTTAATGAGATTGTGATTTTAGACATTTGTACCCCTGTTTTTTTGCTTTGTTACTTAACCAACAGCATTTTTGTTTCACTCCATGGCAGATCGGTTTCTGTGATAGCCACCAGAAGTGAATTTTCAAAATTGCTTTGCCTTACAATCCATCAAAGTTATGTTTATTTTCACTGACACTGGGTCCCCTTGAACCAGTCAGTGCTTAGAATACCCAGCAGCTTTTTTATATACTCAAGAAAGTGTTAGCCCAGCAGCTTGGACCTTCATCTCACAGATCAGAATGCTGTATGGTGTTGCTGACCCCCGGTTTCCGACCCCTCTGTGGAGGTGAGTTTGATTCAGAGAGAGTCTCCCCTCAAGGTTCAACAGCATAAAAGGCACACCTTCACTGACATGCAAGTGTATAAAAATAAATAGATGTTTCTGTCTTCCACCTTCATGGAAAAAGTATTGACATAATATCTTTCCTTTTAGGGCTAGGGACCACCAGCCAGCGCTCATGAGGTTAAGTGATTCCTGCGTTTTTGAGTTGTTTGTGCAAACGGAACAAAAGAAATGAAAACCTCGACACATCAGATTGTGACTCTGGAGCTGCTAATCCAAACCTGTTCTTTGCAAAGATGAATTAAAGTGGGATCTTCAAGCAGTGAAAGCTCCTCAAAGTACAAGTGACAATTAGAAGGGGTGGCCTGCTGTCTCATGGCAGAAGTACTTTAGCCATCCACAACCATGGAAAGTGAAGCTGCTCCAATCCAAATTAAAAGGACACATCATTCTAAACCATTATCTACTTGTGAATCTGAGTGATTGGGTGTTATTTATGCTCTACAGGGCCCCTCATCTCTTTCAGTCAGCCCGCCCACCCATTAGATTAAAGTACTTGACAATACTTGAGAGCACTCTTTCCTCTTTCTAGACTTTTCCCTGCTTTGTCACCCTCTCAAAGTTTAAGTCTTGGATGATGGGCAATTAAAAGTCCCAACCACACACACACCCATCCCCTTGATTACCCTAAAGTACCAGCACACTGTTTTGTCTGACATGGCGGCTTCTAAGTATAGACGTTTGGCCTATTTAATATACCTGTAACTGACTTATGTGGGGACTACAATATCATTCCTCCTTAATAAGAGGGAGACTAGATCCCTATTCTCTCTACCAGTTTAATGCAGGACTAACTCACCTCTGCTGTGTCTTGTGTGTGAGTGCAGAGCCAAAATAGAGAGTTGTGTGTGGGGGGTTATAAGTTATATAAGCCTTCAAGTCACCATTAGAGGTACAGTCACAGGGTCTAATTGATGTGAATGTGTTTTAGTGGAAAGTGCTCGCATATTATGGAACAATGATGCTGTTGTCACTCAGCATTATTAAGTCTATATTTGTAAGGGCCATGTGAGCAAATATAGACTTAAAAGAAGAATGGAGCTTTAGAGTCTGAAACACAAAGTAAAAATGAGCACAGATGAAGCTCATGGTTGTTACAGTTTGTTCTACCTTTAAAACACTGTGACTAGGAAGTCTCCGATTAACAGGATTACTTAGTCTTCTTGTTAGGGGCAGGGCTGGTGGCTGAAAGTATGGAAGGTCACCTGGACAAGTCATGGGGCCAACATGGAAAATAAACAAGAGAAATAGTACTGCACACACTTAAGATCAATTACAAATCACCAGTTAACTCAGGGTTCTGCTATGTTTAAAATCAACTAACCCATTTTTACCTCTTCCTTAACCAAATAAACTCATCTAGACCAATTAATACTTTAAGGGTTTTTTAAGTGACGTTAAAACAGCTTCTCAATCTACTGTCACACTTTTTCCAAGATTGGTATGCATGTTGGCATGTAGAAAAATGAGTGTTGCAGATAATAGTGTCTAAACTTTTTGCAACACGCCAAAATCATCAACTGAAAAGTACTCGTGGGGCACAAAATAAAAAAATAAAAAAATGCCTACATTAAAAACAGTTTATTGCAATTTTTTGTACCTACTCAACAACAAACTAAACACATTTTTTTTATTAAACAAACAAAAGAGTCAGGTTTTTATAGAAAAGGGATCCATGAATCATTGCAGATGCTAAACACTAAAAGGTTCTAAACATCTGCGTGATTAAAAGAAATGCATACAATTTCTTAAATTTTGATGAGTGTTTTCTATTGTTTTCTGTTTTCTTGGTCTTGAAAAATATGTCTATTCTGAGCAACATAAATAAGAAATAGGTCATTTTTAAAACTCTTGCTGTTTTTATCCATATTTAACTGAATGGGTGCACACAAGTTTGTTATAAATTTAAAATAAAGGCTAAAAAATGTACTTAACAGTTTCCTTGATGATAGGATTTTTTTTTTCAGTAATATTGTCCTCATAAAAACATTTTAACAGTCTAGGAATAAAATAAAGATTTCTGACTAAGAGGTCAGAACATCTTTCGCGGAATTATTCAGAAAGTCGCTCAGTCACTTTCAGTTTTAAGCATCCAGCATCCCGAGGTGGGTGAATCTTGATCAGCACAGATAGACTATTCACATAGATTAGTATGAGATTATTATTGGATCTTTAAAATGGTATTTGAGTAGCTGCCTCAAAATGATATAGAGGAGGCACATATGTTTGGTATCAGAGTCCGCCCAAGGCATAAACAAACTAGGTCACTGCTTAGGGCCTCAAACCATAAGGGGGCTCCCGTAAATGCTTGAATTTTAAAACAGTGTCTAAAATATTTATATTCGTATACTGATGTTGAGCAATTACGATTGTTTGATTTTGAATATTTATCAAAAATTATAATGTAACAATCATAAGTTATTATTTATAATCCCTAACCAAAATCATCCACAACATTTAAATATTCAAAATATACTATGAAATTGTGATTGTTGAGCTACTAACACTTAATAAGTGCATTTAATAATTGGAATTATGAATTAATAACTGTTATCCAAAATCACCAAAACGTAACTGTATTATCAGAAAGTTAACCAAAAATAGATGATACAAGCACAGGTCTTCGGGCAGCAAATCACTTTTACCAACAATAAGTACAAAACACTTCTCTTTGTGTATGTGTGAATTTAATAACCAAAATATTTCAACTTTACAGTGAAATATCTCAGCTAACAAAATTCTCTACCAAAAACTAGTAACATTTACTAAACTACTGAACAACGGAAAATAATAATATTTTTAATAGTAAAATGGAAGACTAATCAATTGATGAGTAATGAACAACTGGAAAAATATGGAATAATCAAAACCAGCCTAACTTAGCAAGCAAATTAGCACCCATTGTGGCTAGGCTGTTAGCGTGGTTAGCTAGATAGTTCCCTCGTGCAAAGGAAGAGCCACACGCAAGAAACGAGTGGGGAGAAGGAGAAGAAGAGACATGAGAAGCAGCCTACCGCAGAATAAACAGTGCCCAAAGCAAGGGGCTGTTGTATTATCCCAAAATACCTTCAAAAAG